>NC_092803.1:73834262-74109262 GCF_040954645.1 Diabrotica undecimpunctata | reverse complement strand
ATATATATATATATATATATATATATATATATATATATGGATAATGCGAGTGAATAATAAAAATAAAATGTAATGGCATGTCTCGCAAAGCAGAAAACCAAAAAAGGTATATCAATGGATGTAGTGATCCTTTTTTAAGTTAGCATGCTTCTTTTCTAGCTTGGTTGCACCATTCTGAAGACGACCAATAGTCAAAAATACGTATATATATACCTTTTTTGGTTTTCTGTTTTGCGAGACATGCTTTGCGAGACATTTTACTTATATATATATATATATATATATATATATATATATATATATATATATATATATATATATATTTAAATGGCCAAATATATAGCCCAGGAGGACAAATTCGTTAAACTTCCCATACTCGAATCCGTATCAATAGATCGTTATGACTCATTTCAGCAGCCCTGTTTCGCCAAACACTCGGGCTGATATATTTTATACAAATTCTTAACGGAAAGTTCAATGAATGTCTCCTAAAACTTGACCGCTGCAGAGATAAGTGTACAGAGTTGTTTCTAGAACGCATTTCTAGAAGCAGTCTTTTGTTGTAATTTCCTTCTCTTCTCAATATTTCCGCTTGATTGTATAGTCGGTTCGCTATATTCACGCGGGTTTCGGATTAAAAATTTTATTGTAAGTACCCAGTTTTAATTACCTGCTCTTTGGGGAAATATCAACTGGTCAAATGAAATGAAAAATAATCCATAACTTTTTTTAATTAAAAAATAATGGAAAATCTTTTATATAATTGACAGTATAATAAGGAGAATTACTTCATTAATGGAGTCTAATGTGGCTAATATAAACCTAATAATAATTTTATATTACACTTCACACAGAAAATATGGTCTATGTATATTGGTTCCATGGAGAGAATTTCTAATGAAAAATAAAAAAATTTAACTTGCCAACAAAAATGAAAATCAGTCATTATCATCAAAAATATCATAATCGTCATCATCATCACTGTCATCACCATTAATTGTTATTATGATTGGACTTATTGCGTTTATTTTATTTTCACGAGTCCACCAATCTTCTATTAGTTTCCCGCACTTGAATATACAGTTGCACCACACTTCTGGAGTTACAATTAAAAGTGCCTTTCGCCAAGTTTCCCGAACTGCGTCGTCGCTATAACCGTTAGGCCCAATATGGTTGTCATAATATTGTTTTGCTATTCCCCATATATATTCGATGGGATTAAACTGGCAGACGTAAAACTTGATGACCGTAACTTTCAATAATCTGATCCACAACAAAGGTTTTTTGCCAAGCGTAATAATTCTGATTTTAAAATATGTTGTGTAAATGGTATATGTTCCTTTGTCAACCATTCTTTAATTTTATTAACAGTCCAAGAATTCGTTGGACTTTTGTTTAATACTTCAGAATGGTAAGGTGCATTGTCTAAAATAATTACGCTGGGCTCACTTAAACCTGGGAGAAGTTTTTCATGTAACCATTTTACAAACATTTCTGTGTTCATATTATCGTGATAGTCACTTGATTTTGATTTAGATGAAAATATTAAATCAGCACCTTCTATAAAACCCGATTTCCCTCCTGCATGTAAAATTATGTGTAGCTTCCCTTCTCCATCAGTATGTTTGATAGACTTTACGTTATCATCTTGCCATATTCTCTTGGTTGCACCCCTAGAAAATATCCATGTTTCGTCTAAATATATTAAATTTGCCCTTTCTTCTTTTAATTTAGAATATTTTCTTAGAAAGTTAATTCTTTTATGCACAACAGAACTTCTTTCACAAAGGACTTTTCTGTTATCCTCCTTTTGAAATTTGAAACCCAAATTATGTATCACTTGCCATAGACTTGTTCTGCCAATTTCGTCAAATTTTCTATCTTTTAATTCCGAGAGAATTGTATTTAAGCTCACATATTCCTTGTTGGCTCGCATTCGATAAATGGTATCACGAATTTCAAATTTTTTTCCATCTGGAATATCTTTCGTTTTCAATGATAGGCGAGTTTTTCGGTGATCTTCTTTCGGCCGTTCATTATTGCAATTTTGTAATACTCCTCTTAGTTTGGTTTCACTAATTCCTAGAGCATCACATACGCGTTGTTGAACAGATATTGCCGATTTTAAAAGACCGCCATTTTCTTTTTCATCCGTAAAATACTTATGTACACTACAAATTAGACTATCTACATCTAACACACGTCTACGCATTTTTAAATATTTCCACCAAACATACAATGTCAACACTGGCAAAGAATCAATTCAACTGCAATATTGTAACAAATTTATACCTACCCTAATGTTATTTTAATGTATTTTAAAATATGACCATTAATGCAGTTTTTACCTTATTTTCTGGGAAGTCGTTTACTGCAACTGGTTTTCAATGAGTCATTAGCATAATTTTGTTAATCCGAAACCCGCGTAAATATAGCGAAACGACTATACATATTATTGTTGCTACTCTACTTTCACCGGATATACCCTCAAATAATAAAATTTAAATTAATCATCTTACATATTTTTGCAGTTTGTAAAATAACTTTTATTAGCAATGAATTAGCAATTCATTCACAGCAAGTTTGGAGGAAAAAATTTGATAAACCTAGAAATAAATCACTTAAGACTAAAATAATAGGTAAATTTATTTACTCAGACCAATGAGAATAACAATTTGAAGAATCACGTTAAACCTACTAACAATATGCAAGCTTATTAAATTTGTAAGTCACTCTTTCCAAAACTTCTTCACGTATTAGTTCTCATTATTATTATTTTTTTTTAATCCGTAATGTAAACAAGCGATTTGGATAACCCCAAAGAAAAAAATCTAATGGATTAGATTTATCTACGTCCAATCAGTAGTTTTAACAAAAGTTAAAGATACTTCTGAAAAAATCTTCTCAAATTATTAAAGGAGAAACTAGAAAAAACGACGAAAATATTTTTAGAAAATTAGACGAGACTTTTCAAATAATTAAAGAAGTATGTACTCAGAACAGTGAGAAATTTAGAGACGTTTTTGAAACATTCGACAAGAAACAGAAAAATGTCAACATCGTAGAAGAGAAGATCAAAAAATTAGAGAGCATGATAACCAACACAAAAGTACTACTACCAGTTAATGCAGTAGTAATTCCTGTAGTAAAAGAAGAATTACCAAGAAATTAAACAACACGACATATAAAATTTAAATTGCCACAATTTAATGGGGAGTCTTCTTGGTCCATATACCTTAGATAATTTGAAGCTATTGCGACAACCAATCATTGGATCGAACAAGAAAAGGCTGTTTCCTTAACTGCTGCTTTACGAGGAGATGCTGCAGATATTCTAAGATCGATTTCTAAGAGTCAAGAAGAATGTTACCAGATCTTGTTCACTTGATTAGGAAAACGCTATGGAGATGCCCATCGACAATAAATCTACAAAGCACAACTAAAAAGCAAAATTCAACAAGCAAGCGAAAATTGGCAAAAATTTAAAGTAGATGTAGCAGATGTTTAAAGCAGACAACATTTTGGAAGAAATGACTGTAGATAACTTTGTCAATGGGTTAAAAAATAGTGAACTACAAAAATGTAGAAAATTTACGACTAGCAAGACCTAAAGTTTTACAAACACGAAACAGCTAGTCAAGCTTCATGGAACTATCGAGTACGAACCACTGATAAAGGCATTGAACAAAATAATGAACGTCTGGGGGAAATGATACGGAAAGTAGTTCATAACACGATGCTAAACAGACGCAAACGCAGGACTGGTAAAGTTCATTCAAATGCTGATGCACTTTCAAGACGGCAATGCAGTACAAATTATGATCATTTACTCCATGAGAAAAACCACCGCCATTAATGATCAATGGCAGCATTAACAGCTAAAAGATGCCCAAGCCGTTTATGTATAAAAAGAGTACAGGAATACCCCGACTTATAAAACCTCGACTTTCGCGAATTCGGAGTTACGCGATTTAATTTTCTCGTCTATTCGTTTTTTGTTTGAACGCCGCGCAGTCAAGGCTAAGCGCCGGCGTTTGTTTCTGACTTACTCCTCCCGCATTATTATTCGTTCAGTTTACAACAGGCACAGACGTGTAGTGCGGAATCGGCGCGTAGGTACATAAGTTACGATTTTGTGTTTTTTTGTGCGTTGTGCGACGATCTGAGATATTTACTATAAGTAACTATGGCATCCAAACGAAGTAGAACCGACTTTTTTGCTTTAAACAAGAAAAGAAAAACATTATCTTTGGAGTATAAACTTAACATTTTTAAAGACTACGACGCAAAAATAAAAATTTGTGATTTAGCGAAGAAGTATGATCTACCGGAATCGACAGTCAGATCAATCAGAAAAGTAAAGAAAAAATTCTCGAAGCTGTGAAAAACGCTAAGTCTTTGAATTCAAGCATCATTCGTAAACGGCATAGTATTATCGCTGAGATGGAAACATTGTTGAAATTATGGTGTGATAATCAAGTAAGTGTGAAAAATTGTCCTGTTGATCAGAACACGGTGTGCTTTTAAGCTAAACAAATTTTTGAGAAATTAAAAGAAGGAGCTGGGGAGATGGCTAAAGATGAAACGTTTAAAGCTAGTAACGGTTGGTTCAGCCGGTTCAAAAGTCGCTGTAATTGGCATAGCATTGCAGAAAGTGAAGAGGCGGCAAGTGCAGATAAAGAGGCTGCATCTCTCTATCCATAGAAACTCAAAGCTATGATAGATAAAGGTGGCTATACCAGCCAAACCATATTCAACATAGATGAAACTGGCCTGCTTTGGAAGAAGATGCCTAAAAGAACTTTTATTGCACGTGAAGAGAAAACTTTTCCAGGTTTTAAGGCCGCCAAAGATCTATTGACAGTGATGCTTGGTGCGAATGCAGCAGGTGACATTAAATTAAAACCTCTCTTAATTATCGCTCAGAAAATCCAAGAGCATTGCAAAACAAATCTAAAGCTGGTTTACCCGTGATTTGGAAGTCGAATCGTAAAGCTCTCTTTTTGAAGACTGGTTTGGTCATCACTTCATACCTGAAGTCGAACGTTATTGCCAGTCTAAATAAACCCAGTTTAAAGAGATGCTATTAATCGACAACGCGCCAGGTCATCCTCCTGCTACTTTAACTAGTTTCGAATCACGTGTGAAAGTTGAGTTTTTGCCACCAAATACAACCAGCTTGCTTCAACCGATGGACCAGGGAGTTATCAATACATTCCAAGCTTATTACACGAGACGATCGTTTGCACATCTGCATAAAGCTATGAGACAAAACAACGAGCTTTCTGTTAAAGAATTTTGGAAACAATTCAACGTTTTAGAAGCAGTGACAATCATTGGAGAATATTGGGATGAAATTTCACAAAAAATTTTAACAGGCGTCTGGAAAAAACTCTGTCAGTTTTTTTTTCTCTACTGAGACTCAGGCGGAATCAGTGCGAGGGCCTGATGAAATTTGCAATGTGATCAAAGACGTTGTCGAACTTGGTAGACAAATAAATTTAGAAGTGGATAGTGATGATGTTCAAGAGCTGTTGGATTCACACAATGAGGAGCTTACAATCGATGAGCTTATAACATTACGTGTACAAGAGGAAGAAATTAATAATCATGATTCTTTGGACCCAGTTCAATTAGAAGATCAAATGACAGTTGGAAACTTGACAGAAGCCCTCAGTTCGATTGAAAAAGGGTTAACAATTTTGGAAAGCATAGACTCCAATGAAGAGCGCATTTTTGTTACAAAACATGGAATAAAAAAATTACTAGGATGCTACGAGGAGATATTACGGAAGAAGAAAAATCATTGACTCGTCAGACGACTTTGTTACAATTTATGAAACCTTCTACATCAGAATAACTTCGGATTGTGTTTATACACTTTATTAATTTAGTTTTTAATATTATCTAGAATTTTCCTAAATTATTGTTTTATTTAGTCTCCAGTCCCACTTAAACATACTTTGTATGTCTTTATATGCAAAATTGTACCCCGACTTACGCGAATTAGACTTACGCGGATAGCGCTCAGTCCCACCTATCGCGTAAGTCCGGGGTATTACTGTATTGGATTGGATGCGTTTAGGTGAGAGACTTTCTTGGCAATACATGAGTGCATGTAAGACAGAAGTCAAGTTCTACTGAAGCCAATGTAATTGCCTGGTATTAAAATATGATCCTCTGTATAGAACCATTGAGAAGGATGATCGTACAGAATCTAAGCTTCAGTTAATTGTACTTACGAGTAAAGTATTATTAAAATCGGCAGCCTAAAGTTATATATTGCAATATATTTCCATGTGCTTGAAAAGGAACGTCTTTGTATATTACTGAGACTGACTTTCAAATCACATAGCTGCTGTTATAAAAAGAAGGATAATAAATTTATTAATAAGTTCGAATTTTACACAAATATTGTTGTTTTATTAAATAAGTCCAGGATCTACTAGATGACAATTACTATTTTTCTCTAAATAACAATGAAATTAATACTTACGAAATTGTCCATTATCCACAGTAGGCTATTAATCCTTAAATTTTGCTTATATACTTCATTGGCTAAATGACTATTATCAAACAAAGAGTTTAGTACTAAAACCATTGTGTATAGAACCACGAAGGCTATGGTATACAAAACGTAAAACAATAATGATAGTCCAAAGCATTCATCTACTAGATCCAGAGTATCACTTAGATCGTTATATATTATACCAATTTTTTTAAGTTTGATCTCAATATTTTGTAGTGGAAGGTTGTTTGATTTCGAAGATACTAAAAGAAGACCTGGTGTACAGATTTTCGAACTTCTTAACATGAGTAATTCCTTATTTAAGTGTTTGTAACAACTTGTTAACTGTTTGGCTAACCAAAACCATAAAAACATCACTATTGTCATTTGATAGTACTGAAAAAGTCTTGAAATATAGTATTTAACAACGTCAATGCTTTCTGCCTGTATCCATGCATAAGCATCAAAACTACATAAAACAGCAAGCATAATATGAACAATTGTTAAATAAAATCCCAGTTGCATAGCACTTGAATTAACGTCACTCGTTAAAATCTTTTTAAAATGGTCAATAGAAATGAATATTTCAGTTAATTTTCTTGGATACATAAACACCATCACAACAGTTGTCGTTACTGCGGCTAGTATCAGGAAACCGCTGCTCGTGTGATCTGAGATTCTTAAAAAAACTACATATTGCTCTCGGAACTGGGCCGATTCTTTAGCATAAGCTCCAATACTAAAACCAGCCACTGAAATACTAAGCATGACTATTACGTATATTTTAAAGAGAACAGAATCAGGAAAGCTGTTGGTTATACCAAAAATGCTGCAGTATAACATAAGAAAATGAAGGCATTTTTGATTGTGAACGGGCATAGTTTATTAAAATACAGCTAATGCGCTTGGCAATATTTTTATAAAACTGTTATTTGTTTCTGTTATTTTATATATTATATTGTCATCTAACGTAGCACACAAAGATAATTGATTGAAAAATGTAATAGCTACAACGGAATTAATTTACGTTAAAGCGTTTGATGTTATCAAGAGCAAATAGAGTAATTATCTTCTGTTGAAGTGTTCTATAAACGACTGTTCAGTTAATTGAAAATATTATTACATTTTTTTTATGACAGATATATCTTTAATGATAAATGTATAATAATGATACTACGAACCATTTAAGTTATTGAACTAGGCGAATCAATTAATATTTTCTATTCGTGTGAATATTAAAATTATTTTAACAGAGGGTGAGTTTTTCATTAAAACGTTAACCATTAAAAATTACAAGTAGAAAATGATGTAACAATATAACCTTTAACACTATTTATTCTAATCTAAAGGCAAAAAAAGTATACTAAGGATAGCTAAATGAAATATTAAGTTAGTAAATAGTAGAGATCAGATGACGAGAATATTAAATTAGTAAATAATAGAGACCAGGAAGTATATGCTGTACAGGAGAGGAAGAAAATGGGAAAGAGACAAAAGGCGAATGATATATATATATATATATATATATATATATATATATATATATATATATATATATATATTATATATATATATATATATATATATATATATATATATATTATATATTGAGATGATTGGTGTTTAAAGAAAATAATTTATAAGTTACTAGAGAATTTTATAAAAATTATTTATATGAGGGTATTCTTAAGAAATTAGCATATAATAAGTGTAAAAAGTTTTTAATTATAATATTGTAAATATATTTAAGTGAGCCATGTGCATAGGCAACCAACTATAGATGTAAGTGACAGACAGATATACATACTCTGAAAGTGACATTTTAAATAATAATTAGGAATATAAAGTGGGGTTATAATAATATGTTAGTTTAAAATGTTTAATTTATATATAGTTACTGATTTAAGTGTATATTCTGATCTGAAAAGCCTAAATGTCGACAAAATTCTCGATAGAAAAGTAAGGAATTCTCTAGAATACAGAATTTAACCTTTGTTTACGGTAGAACGTTCTCGAATTTGGTTATGTCTATGAAATGGACATAACCAGAACATATACTTTTTTGAGAACAATCAAATAGAACAATTCGAATATGATTTCTTGACAGATGATTCTGGAAGATGGAAAAAGATATAAATACCCGGTGATTTGGATTCAAGGGATCAGTTACAGTTACTATGAGGAGTCAGTTAGTAAGAAAGTTAGTTAGAAGATAGACACATTTAGTTAGTGAAGTAAATTGTTCAGTAAGTTCAAGATAGTCAGTCAGAAGGTCCAGATGTTTAATATAATAAGTTCAATAAAGATTAGTAAACAGTATAAAGATAATATTATTGAAGATTAAAAATTATGTTATGTAAAAATGGTAATTGGATAATGGACGAAGGTATCAATTGAAAATTAAATGGATGTATCAATATATATGTATGGATACTGGATGTATATATATATATATATATATATATATATATATATATATATATATATATATATATATATATATATATATATTATTAAAAAACACTCATTGTTCATCATTCACAAATGCATCATCACAAAAATACATCATCACAATATATATATATATATATATATATATATATATATATATATATATATATATATATATATATATATATATATATATATATATATTATTGTGATATTTAAAGTCTTGGTGCGCCAAGCAATAATTAGCTAATTAATTTTTTGATTAATTAAAATTATTTAAATGATATGATTATGACTCTATCACAATTTTTAATTCTTTTATCTCAGGGTTAAATTCGTGCTTCAATATCTATGCTATTACATGTGAAAGGTAAGGTCCAAAGAATACCGGAATAATAAAAAACACATATGATCTAACACTATATATTGAAATAAAAATAATGAAATAATTCACACTCAAAAGTTTTCAATAAACAAATCTCATATAATGATTCTCAAAATTTTGTTCTACGTACGTGAACAATCAAAATTAATGGTACAAACAATATTAATTGAAATCTCAAAATCCCAAACTATTCTAACTCTCCTAATCAAAATATTTATATCCTTTCTAAATTAAGTCTAAATTGTGTTATCAATAAAAGAAAAAAAACTGCAGAAAACAAAAATATCTCTCTCTGATGATGAGTGGTCCAAATCCTTGTTCCTTGTAGACTATGTTATCTCCTTTCAACCGCTCCCTATGTAATCAGCAATCTTACAACAGATTGTTGCAAGTATATCGTCCTTAATGATCTCCTTCAAAAGCACAAATCATTCAAATTATGATAGCCTTTCTCCTCTCGATAAACTGAATCTCTCGTTGGCCCGAGTGAAAAATGACTCTTGGAATATCTTCTCTTTACGATAAACTGAACCTCTCGTTGGCCTGAACAGTGACTCTTGGAATATAAGTAGAAAAATATGACTTACAATATTTTGCTGCTTCAGCTTCTGTCAGATACACTAACTCCACAAAAACTCACTAACATTCAACACTACTGCTTGCTACTTCTCGGGAACCGCCAGAGAACAATCACTGTTCGTCTTACAGACTTGGAAAACCAACTGATTATCTTTTCTCTCTCCTAAATCTAGCTAAACTTCCATTCCTACATACCTATCCCACCTTTTTCAATCTCCGCCAATCAAAACTTGTCACAATTCCCCCATTTTTTCATTTCGATAACAAACAAATTTTTACCTATAATTATAAAATTTCCTAAAACTTATTTACAAATAATATTTTTCTATAGTTCTTAAAAACTAACAAAAACCTCTTTCTAAAATCTCTTCTATTGTCTCTAATCACTGCATTAATGTATTTGGAAAACCCGGTTTAATTGTTTTTGGATTTCACTTAAAATTATGCGGGTCACTCAAGTATAACAAAGAAATAATTTATGTATAGCTTACATTTTGTTTAGTACAGATAATCCAAGAATTTAATAACTTTCCTTCTTCGAAATGTTTGTTGGTTAATCCTACTTATCTGAATTATTTTAATGTTTTTGAACTTTGAAATATTTTAATCAACCCAATATTTTTCTCGATTTTGCATATCATAACAATATATATATATATATATATATATATATATATATATATATATATATATATATATATATATATATATTAATGTCATATCAAAAATTTTAATTTTAAAACTTTACAAAAAATATATATAAAACATTATTTAAATTTTTGATTTTTTATTTGTATCACACCTTTCAATTTTGTTATCTCAGGTTTTACTCGTGCTTCAATATCTATACTTTACAGCTGATGGGTTAGGGCCAAAGAATAACGGAATAAAACAACATAATATGATATGAAAATAATGTAATAAAATAAACTGTTTGATAAACATAGCATACAATGTTTATCAAACAAAATTCGTTCTACGTACGTGAAACTTCAATAATGCATGGATAATATAATACAATTACAATCTAAAATCCAGCTTATTATTCTACATAAACAAATCAAGTAATATTCAGTGTCCTTCGTAATGCAATTTTGGTATATCAATTGTACCAAGAAAAATTTGTATGAATTATCCAATTCTCTCCACAGCTCCGTGTCCCCTCTTAGAACAAATTTGATCTCCTTCGACTATCGACAACTTATTCAAACGTTACTAATATGATATAATATTATTTAACCCAAAATTCTCAAATTGAATATATTATGAATGTTTCTCTTGTTGAAACGCTTCCTTTTCCTTGAGTTGTCCAATTCCTCGTTCTATGCAAAATTAATTATCAGTTCTCAGCAGCCTCCTATGTAATTTTCAATATTAAACAAGATATTGCAATTTAGTGTCTTCAATGCTCTCCTTCGGAATCACGTACCTTTCCAATGATGCCAGCCTCTTTTCCTCTCGCCAAACTTAATCTCTCGTTCCGAAATAAACAGCGATACGTACTTACAAATTTGTACCAGATCAACTACCGTCGGGCACACTTATTTCACCAACTCACAACTTATTCTTTATCACTTACTACCCCTGAAGACCACCTCGAAAACCAACCATTCACTTTAGGAAACTGGAACTAACTGCCTCTCGTATCTCATATATCCATTCATCCAACCTCTCATTATACATACCCATCTCAGCACTTTCCAAATTCTCGGCCAATCAGAAATTTGCATACCACTCCCCACATAAAATCAGAAATATCTACAAACTTTCCTAATTCATATTATTTCTACAAGGACACTTAATTTCTACTGGATATTTACAGATTCCGAAAAACCATTTACCTATTAACTATTTTTATTGTCCTGTTCATGGCGCACACCCGGATTACGGAACACTTTATGGCTTATGAGAAAAAACCATCGTTAACTTCTATTCATTGTACCCGCACTATCCACTTGTTATATTTATACAAAAGAGTATTTATGACTAAGATTACCTTTGGTTAATTCCAGGCAGTTCGGAGTATTTTTACTTTCTATAATCTCTGAAATATTGATTTCATCGTACATTTATTCAATTTTGAATACCACAACAATATGTATATATATATATATATATATATATATATATATATATATATATATACACTCAAAAAATTACATGTTGTGTACGAGATACCATGTACTAACTGTGAAGCGCAAAATCTAAATAAAATATATTTCAATCTAATTTAAATAATAATAAATATAATACCATAAAAAAATCCACATATCTCCACTTTACCTATTTCGCAAAATACCAACGATACGCTTATGTAGAAATTATTATATACTAAGTAATTAGAGCAAACCTGTTCTCAATCTTGTACATTTTAGAATGTTGTCAAAGGAACGGGTTACCCGATGAAACGTTGATTTCAATGGCACAATCTGTTCTCGTGCGCTCGCATTAACTGACCAATCGGCGTACGGGCAACATCTCCTGACATGAAAAAAATTGTTCATTGGTTGGAATAAGGCTTATTCCAGCCTTTGAGCAATTTAAAATTTACCATTGGCCGATTTTTACGGAAAGTCCACTTTCCTACGTCATAATCCCCTAAACAAAGGATTTTCGTGTATAAAGGAAGGTGGATTTTCTGTAGTCGGCCAGTTCGAGCTCACCCTCGTATTTAAGACTCTAGGTTCGGTGCCAGTCATCCACCTAGAATCTGCCTTATTATTTCTACCATATATTTTTGCTATTATTGTTGATATTTGTGCATTTTTGATATATATATATATATATATATATATATATATATATATATATATATATATATATATATTGTCTGTGCTATTTTTGTACTTTCTACTGTGGTATTTCTTTTAGATCACGCACAGAGAAAGTGCCCATTTTATATTTGCTATTTTATTATTGCATTTATTTGATTATTTGATTATTTGAATATATTTGCTGCGATATTTCTCTAGAAGATTATACGCTCAAGTATATTCCCATTTTTGCCTTTTTCTGCTGTGGTATTTCTTTTAAGATCACGCACAGAGAAAAATACTTATTTGTTGCTATTTTATTATTGCATTTATTTGATTATTTGAATATATTTGCTGCGGTATTTCTCTAGAGGATCATACGCTCAAGTATATTCCCATTTTTGCCTTTTTCTGCTGTGGTATTTCTTTTAAGATCACGCACAGAGAAAAATACTTATTTGTTGCTATTTTATTGTTGCACTGCTTTGATTTATTCTGAATATAATTGCTGCGATATTTCTCCCGTAGATCATACGCTCAAATATATTCTCATTTGCTATTTTATTATTGCCTTTGTGTTTTGAATATATCTGACGCGATATTTCTCTTAGGAGATCACACGCTTCATATATTCTTATTATTATTATTTTATTATTGTATTTCTTTTATTTATCGTTTAAATACAGTCATTGCGACATCTCTCCTCACGGAGACCATACGCTCTGCAGTATTTACATTTACTTGTGATCTCCTTCCGTAAGTTAAGGAGACACAAGAAATTTTCGAGAATTCCTTCCGTAAGTTAAGGAATCTCTCAAACTGCCTTTTTTTACTATTGCATCTTTATTTCTTTTGTGTTATTTGTGTAAATATTGTTTATTTCATCTTCTTTATTACTGTCGTGCACATAACGCTTTAGTGGGATTTCTACTACGTAGATCAAGCACAGAAAAGACGTTTGCACCCATATTTCAAACTTACTTCTCGTTTTTGCACACATACAATTATATTTTTATATGTACGTTATCTACGAGGTTTGCTGTGGTATTTTACAGTGTTAATCACGCACTACAAACCTCTGATTCTGGAATTGTGACAGTTTTTCTACCGAAAAACATACACGACTCCAACTACCTCGTCCAACGTCTACCTCCGACCCACTATTTGTTCCGTGAAGAATGGTGGACACTCGAGGAACAAGTAGGTCCAATTCCACGGACCGCAAGAAGCCCGTAGAGCCGGAGATAAGCCAAGCAGCCTCCCTCCACGCCTCTCGGCAACAAATCAAATCTAGTTCCAAATTTAATATTACTTATTGAACTTAAACTCAAGAAATACTAATTATATATATATATATATATATATATATATATATATATATATATATATATATATATATATATATATATATATATATGGATAATGCGGGTGAATAATCAAAATAAAATGTAATGGCATGTCTCGCAAAGCAGAAAACCGAAAAAGATATATCAATGGATGTAGTGGTCCTTTTTTAAGTTAGCATGCTCCTTTTCTAGCTTGACTGCACCGTTCTGAAGACGACCAACAGTCAAAAATACGTATATATTGTTGCCTTCCATAGATATACCTTTTTTGGTTTTCTGTTTTGCGAGACATGCCATTACATTTTACTTTACTACTACTATCGGTTTACAGCGTTCTCCGACGCCTTCCGACTCCTAACCGCCATTCTTCTCTATTCAGCCTTAGGCCTGGAGGGATTTCTCTTTCCTCTAGTTCTTTTTCAATTGTCTTTTTCAAGTGTCCACGTCAAAATCTGTTTTGGAATCCTGTCATCTGGCATTCTCTGTACATGGCCGTACCATATTAACTGTTTTGTTTTTATGTCATCAACTATTGTATGCTTGACATTTTACTTTTATATATATATATATATATATATATATATATATATATATATATATATATATATATATATATATGTATATTTAAATGGCCAAATATATAGCCCAGGAGGACAAATTCGTTAAACTTCCTGTACTCGAATCCGTATCAATAGAGCGTTATGACTCATTTTAGCAGCCCTGTTTCGTCAAACACTCGGGCTGATATATTTTATACAAATTCTTACTCGGAAAGTTCAATGAATGTCTCCTAAAACTTGACCACTACAGTGATAAGGGTACAGAGTTGATTTCTAGAAGCAGTCTTTTGTTGTAATTTCCTTCTCTTCTCAATATTTCCGCTTGATTGTAGTTAGGTGTGTGGCCCATCGTAGTAGAATTTTTTGATTAAAACTACACAAAACACCTTAAACAAAAAAAAAATCGGTTGCCTGTAAAGTCGGTTTTTCCACAATAGGAACAAGGAATTGAATGAAAATAAGAATTGCACAAATTTTAACTATAGAAATATATTTTGTTTACTAAAACATTGTACATGTAAACTTAAACTTAACTAATTTCTATTTGAGTGATTTTGTTGAGGATAGGACGATGATAGGAGAAATATGAAATGAAAGGAAGTGTTTCTGCTGTAATGTGTCTTGAACGCCAAGAACGCTCGAGAAAGACAGAGACACAAGCACGGAAGCACGCACCGATTCAACGCGCCTAATTCTCTAGTACTGCGCGCGCAGCGGACCGATCATGTTTGAGTGGGAGAGAGACGCAAGGCATTCGCCGGTCTGGCGGGCCTCTCTCTCGTTCGGTGACTCACTGTAACAGACGTGAGCGGGCGTTACACTTTTTCATGAATGACTCCGAGCCACAACCTAATTTAAGACGTTCTCACGTCAAAAGACATTGAGAATATTAGTGGTATATTATACAGTTAACTTTTTTTAATGAAAAACACAACTATATAAAAGTTCTTATAAAAATTACACAGATTATAGGGATTATTCAATTTATTTATTAGGATTATTAAAAAAGTTCAAATGAAATATTTTTTTTTATTTGTATTTGGTTTTCCCTTCTAAATTACTAATAGTCCAAGATCCCAGAGCGATCAGACATAACTTATTTTCACACAGATGAAACCTTCGAATCTGAGTAGCGTCTCGTGTGCTTTGAATACCTCCGTATTTATGAAACTTGCTGAGTGACACCTGGGCAGGTACCAGGTGAGAAAGGTAACTAAAAATAAGAGCTATTTATCTTACATTTACATAACTGATTTTTATACATATTTTGTAGAATATTATTTTGAAAATACTGTAATAAGTGTCAGACACTTGTCATGGACCAGAACTTTTGTCAGACGCTTTAAAGCTCCACTAAAATTAAATGAACTTTACTTACTTTTACATGTCTGATTTTTAAATATGTTATTAATGGAACTATAATAAAGTTATATTTAATCAGTCAGACAAATTGAAATGACCAAACATCCCTCAAACACAAAAATTAGTTAACCAGAAGTATGAGTGCGAGAGTGCTGTGCACATGAGCCTCAGAAATACTTACTGTTTTCGATCCGATTAAATATTTTTGCATCTCTATTTAAAAATCAGACATGTAAAAGTAAGTAAAGTTCATTTAATTTTAGTGGAGCTTTAAAGCGTCTGACAAAAGTTCTGGTCCATGAGAAGTGTCTGACACTTATTACAGTATTTTCAAAATAATATTCTACAAAATATGTATAAAAATCAGTTATGTAAATTTAAGTTAAATAGCTCTTATTTTTAGTTACCTTTCTCACCTGGTACCTGCCCAGGTGTCACTCAGCAAGTTTCATAAATACGCAGGTATTCAAAGCACACGAGACGCTACTCAGACTCTAAGGTTTCATCTGTGTGAAAATAAGTTATGTCTGATCGCTCTGGGATCTCTGGGAAACTCAAAATTATTCATGTAATCAACAGTGGTAAAAACTATCAATACACAAACATACGTCTTTTGATTGAAGTGTTTGGCACAGTGTCGCTACCTCTATCTCTCCGAGAGTCCCCTCTAGTGCTGTGATTTCCTTACCGGAGTAGATGTTAAAGTCGTATATTATGTAACCAGTCACGGAATCGCATCGTTGCCACAATTTGATACCTCTTTTAATTGGTTTGTTAGGTGTTATATGTATTGTTTAAGAGATGATCGCCCTTTGAATTTTATCATCGTGTCATCAATGGATTGGTAAGAAGATTCAGATCTTGCGTTTTGAAATCGTGTTTTTAACAGTTTACGATGTCTTCTAAATAGTATGTTTTAGAACATTTTAAAATTTTGTTGGGTCAGTTTAAGACATTTTTGAAAGTAGGAAAGCACATCGATCTCTACCGAGAGCATTTTTTATTATACTATTTGACAATGAATCATTGTTGGATCAGTAATGATAAAAACTCGGCACCTTGTTATAGGACATCACAAGAGTGCAGCCAAGTACTATCATAATTTCATACATGTTGGTCAAGTTGGCGCAGTTAAGTTTTAAATTATTTTTTTCTTGTTAATGGCTTTATACGTTTATTAGTACTATCAGTAATATGTGTAAACGAGCTTCTAGTAAATAATTTTAGAAATACATCTAGGTCAGAATGGTGCCCGTTGAATTCCGAAATATTGACACCCTTCGTTTTCTTAGGCAATTTTCTTCTAGGTGTAAAATATTTCTAAGGTATTTTCCAAGTTACAACATGCGTGTTTACATTGGGACTTACGTCAGTAGCTACTCCACTCCCATTATTACCATTTTCTTTGTTCATTGAATGGCGTTCATCGTCGCTGCTTATATCTGCTTCTTCTCTAACATGTTCGAGGCGTCAGATGCATTTAATGACCCATATTTATCATCAGACAATTTCTATCACAACCTTTGTTGCGGACGGGCCTGTAAATATTATTCCTTCTTCTTCATTGACCATCTATTTTCATACCTCCATCTATACCTCCTTATATTTTTCCTCCTATTTTTCTAAAAGGTTTACTTCTGATTTCTTAAGAATCCATATTTCGCATGTATCTATAGCTGTACGCATGATTTTTTGTAATTTCTAGTTTTTCTTAAGACATATTTGAATTTCATTAGTGATCTCAATGCTCCATACCTTTTATTTCCTTTTCTATTTTTACCTTCCCCCGTTCCTTATATCCCTTTTCATCTATTTTTAAACTCGAGTAGGTAAATTCTTAAAAAATCGTTATTTTCCCCATCTTCATCTAATATAAAATTGTCTTCTTCTTTATATTTTTATTTTGTTTTTTTTTCTAATTATTTCTTCCAGCATCTAATTAAACATAGTGGGTTTCCTTGTCCTTCCGTTGTTTCAAAATGATTTGATTTATGACCCTTTCGTGAAATTTATTTAGGCCTATCTCTTTTATTAGTTCTTACATATATTGTCTATTTATTCCATCGCACATACGTAGTACATGGTTTTGATTTATTTTAGCGCAAATATTTAGTCGAACATCGATCTATTGTTTCTAAATCATGCCTGATATTCATCTAATATATTTTCCGGGTATTGATTTAGCTTTTTCCTCATACTTTTTGTCAAGATTTTGTAAATAAATTTTAGCAGCGAATACAGCACACAGAAGATTAATGAAACAAATGGAACACATTGAAAGAAATGAAATGTTTAAATAAAGTAACTAGAAATAAACTTAAGGGAAAAATAATGGATATCATTCTATCATCTTTTCCTTATGTTATTTTTTTTAGTCATATGCATACCCTTGTCTCCTATCTCGGTTTTTGTCATAAGCATTTATCTTCGATGAAAACCTTATTTTTCACCACAAACGCATGGCGATAATATACTTGTACCTGTATCGATTAAGCAAGGAATCTCTATAGCTTGAGAGTGTAATGCCACTGGTTTTATTACTTGTGATGAAAGTTGTTTTCCGACGAAGTTTATTCAGAGACTATTCATAGGATCAATCGACTAGATTTTCTCAGTCCTGGATCTACCAAAAAAGTATTGGAAGTAGCATATAAAACATGCTATTTTTTATGAAGAATACATAAAAATTCTGGAGTGTGTATAATGAGAAAATGGAAAAAGCAACATAAGCATATTATTTGCGGCATAATACAAGTGGTTTCCTCCCCTTCTTTATTTCTTGAGCCCTTGTCAGAGCGTGGTGACACTCTATATATTATTGACTTGCTGCCTCCATTGTCTGCGATCCTGTGCCATATGGACGGTTTTATGTAGAGATTTTCCGACCAGAGTCTTTATGTGCCCACCAGAGTCTGCCCATCTTGTTGGAGATCTTGCTCTTAGTATTCTACCTTCTATCTTTTCTTCTACTACCAATTGTTCCATGGTCCTTGCTCTTTTAGCTATGTGACCGAAATAAATTAGGTATGCTCGGTTTACTTTTTTTTTGATAGTCTGTCTTTTATATAAAGGTCTTCCAGAATTGACTGGTTGGTTCTATTTTCTGTCCAGGACACGCGTAGAACTCTTCTGTAGACCCATATTTCGAAAACTTCGGTCTTATTGCTATCGATTTTTTTTTAAAGTCCATGTTTCAGCTGTGTATGTAGCAATGGGAAAAATAATAGCTTTGACCAATCGTAGCTTAGTATTTCTCAGTCTTTTCATATTTTAATCAGTTTGGCTGTTGCGGTTCGGCCATTGCTGGTCTACGCTTAATTTCTGAGTAGCAATCGCCATTGTTGGTTATTAGGGAGGAGCCGAAGTATATAAATCTGTCTACCACTTCGAAATTTCGAAATTTACCGATTGCGTACCTGCGGATCGCAGATTGCTGATTTTTCTGTTTTCTATAGTAATTTCTCTATCCCATTTGTCCAGTACTTTTCTCTTTATATATTCAGACTATGTGTTGTACAATAATGATGATACTATGCAGCCCTGTCTAGTTTCTTTCTTTGTTTGGAACGTATCTGAATATATTCCGTGTATTATAACTTTGGCTGAGTTTTTATCCTACAATTTTTTATTAGGTTAACTGGGTGGTTAGGTACTCCCATATTTTCCACTATACTCCAGAGAGGATCCCATTTTGCTGAATCGAAAGCCTTTGTGTAATCTACGATACAGAGCAGCATTGGTATGTTGTGTTCTCTCGCCTTTTCTATTATCTATCTGGTGTTTAGTATCTGCTCCCGTGTTCCTTTTCCTGGTACGAATCCGCATTGTTCTTCGGCTATCTCCGGGAGTAGAAAGTTCTTTAGCCGTTTGTTGATTATAATGTAGCAAGACTTTGCTTGCATGAGAAATAAGGGCAATAGTTCTGTAATTGTTGCATACGGTTAGTGATCATTTTTTATGGATAGGGATATAGATTGATTCGTAGCACTCATCGGGTCATTCACCTGTGATTCATATTATGTTGCACTTATCCAGTATTACATCTACGCCAATTTTGCCCGTTGCTTTTTAGAGTCTCCAAGGGTAGGCCATCGATCCCTGGTGATTTTTTGTTTCTTAGTTGGTTGAGAACCTTCTATATTTCTGTTCGTAAGCTTATTGATCCTGCCTATTGATCTGATTACATGTTTCTTGTGTTCAATTTTTACATCTCTGCAATGCTTTCTATGTCGGTTTTTACTTCTTCATTATGGTCTTGAATGGCTTGAAGTTGTGGCTTGAACTTTCTGGACAAAAATTTAACTTCTTTAAATAGGTAGTTCATGCCTTTCATGACGGTTTGTATGCTGCTCCAGTACTTGACACACGTTATTTATTTGGTTGTTTTTATCTTTGGTGTACATATCTTTTATTCCTCTGTTCAGTTCCGCTATTTCTTGAGTGTGGCTTGCTGTTTTTGTGGTAGGGTCAGTGCTCCAGTGAATGAACAAATAAGGGTATCCTGGACTTTGGGTCATGAAATAAGCTTGATGATTTTGATAAATATGGCTAAAAATACTAGTAGATTAAACTATTTTAAATCTTAAAAAGTCAACAAAAGTTAATTCAGTGAATCTTATCACAATTATTATATATCTATATTATGAGGTAGATATTAGTTTAGGTCAGACAGAAATTAAAAATTTGCAATACTTATAATAATATAGTAAAGTCGTAAATATAGTAAACATATCTAGCAGTTTCTTTTCTAAAAGAATAAGATATTGAGATAAAAATAGAACGATGATACAAATAACATAATACCTACTCTTTGATAGTCAGTCATCCAAAAAATAAAAAATTACAAATTGTAAACATAATAATAGCCATCAGAACAACCAACGCTAGGCTCTGGAATTTTCTTCACAATATTCTGATACTTATACCATATCTTATCTGGAACATTCGGCCATCTCCATTTGTGTGTCTTGCCTAGCTTTTGCTCCATAGTACTTACTTCATATTCTTCGTTCTCAATGTCTGTTACCAACCCATGGTATTTTTTGTTTTGGTATTTGACTAACACGTAGTACCCTTTGCCTATTTGAACAACTTCCTTTTTAAGTATTTTTAAGGGTTTTTCCTTCTCGACGCTTTCTTCTGTTGTCCCAACGCGCTTTCTTTTCGGTTTTGTTATTTCTATCTGATAGGCTTCTTCAGTTTTTTTTAGAATCAATTTTCCTTTTGCGTCCTTCATTTTCATTTCTCTTTATATTTTCTTCTCTTTAATTTCATTTTTTTCTCTATCCTCTTCTGCTCTTTTTCGTTACGGTACTCCACCCACTTGTTTGAAAGTAATTGCAAAAGGAAATTTAGGCTGCACAGTCCTACGTTTCTTCAGTTGCCCCTCTTATTTTGGCCAATGCAAATGTTTTTGTGACAAACCATTTATATTGCTTCCTTTTTTGTTTGCCAATTACAATGTTTGATATCATATTAAGTTTTTTCTCGCTGTGAAATTGGTTTTCGTTCTCAAATGCTTCTCCGGTTTGAGAAATATCAAAATCCTTACTTAAAATCAGGGCATTCTCAATAATCATTTCAAGTATCTCTTCACAAATTAGTTTGCTTTCAATTCTGCCAATATTGGCGTCATTTACTGTATTTAGGATGAAATCATCATGTATTATTAGGTTATGGTTGATTTCAGTCTCTTTTTCGTTTAAAACGTTGTTCATTTTATCATTGGTATTACAGTTCACGTCAGTTTCGTTAGCAGTTTTAACCAAGGAATCTGTTAAGTATAATCTATCATCAATTTGTACAGGTAAACTATTTATAAAGGTTTCGGAGAATACATCTATTGATTCATGGTTACTGAAAATTACCGCAACTCAACAATATTGTCAATATCATTTTAAAGTCGTCTACTTTAAAATGTATAATGTATGTCTGAATTGTCAATATAAATGAGTCAGATAAAATTAAATCATTAGAAGAATTTTTCACTAAGTAACAAAAAAACAAAATTTGTTTAATTTACTAATGTTTGTATTTTGAGAACGATTTCCGAAGTGGAAATTGAAACGTCAGTAAAAGTACTTTAACCTTTAATCGTGGTTTATTTCCATTTAAATGGTTACTGTCACTTAAATCAGTAAATGTTTCCTTTACAGGGGTATGTTCCTCTATATCTTCTGATGGATTCCTTATTCTTGCGCATACATCTTCAGCAGCTTGAATTTTACAAAATTTCCAAAACCGATACATTTCGTCATCTTTCTCGTTATCTTCATCTTTCGAATTAAATTTCTTAATAAACTCAATTATTCTGACTTGGTCGAAAAACTGTTTTACAACTTTAAAACCCGATTGATACTCCTATTGATTGATATTCATAGTGGTCTCAGGCTTACAGTCCTGATCGAATGCTTCTTTAAATATGCTACAGAAATTATGGCGTGTAATTGGGATACTTGTTAGTTGCTTGTGCCTTCATGACACTTCCTTCCACTCCACTTTCAAAGGTTGAAAAATGCGTACTTCACAGGGCTGTAAGATATGTGTTGCATTGGGATATAGACAATACAGAACTATTTTGTGCTCCATACAAAATTCGTATAGCTCCATGTTATAATGGGACTTATGACCGTCTAGAAATAAAATGACGGGAAACTGAATATCCTTTTCTACCAACCAAGGAAAAAATGCGTTCGCATTCGAAGAACGTTGCATAGGTCATCCATCCTGTATCAGATCGTCCAACACCCCATCCTAAAGGAACAGAAATGGCCAGTTCTTTTACTATCCTCTTATACGGGAAAATTACCATCGGTGGAACTACATCACCGGCTAGAATAGTTACATAGAACTGTTATAGACTCCTTTTCGGCTCCAGAAGCAATCTCGTAGAGGTTTCTGAATTTCCTGGTCGTATCTAGAACTAACCCTGATTTCATGCAGGTTTTCATGTTAGTTTCATCGGCATTGAAAACGCGAGTTGGATCGCCGATTGTTTTGTATAAAACTTAATGAGGTCGCTGGTTAAATGATAATCGATAAATAATAATAACGAAAAAAAATGAAATAATTTGTTTGTAAGTAAATTAGCGAAAAATAGCAAATGTTCGTAAATAGATATGTAAAATAAAATGCAATTCAAATAACAATTGGCAGATTTAATATCTTATTGTCAATTCTATATGAGATTCACTTACCTTTTGTCTGTGGTTGGGCCTCGCTCGGAGTCTCTAAGGTCTGAGGGTAAAAATGGGATGCACACCCGATGCTGGCTTGCTTGCGTCTCTTCACGATGAAAGGTTCTTGTAGAGTCGCCGATCATACGAAACAAAATATGTATGTACGCGAATCCATTGGGGTGGTTCTTCTGTTCTTAGGACCTCCGTGAATAGCCGTAAATTAAGCTTAAAGTGGCATTTTAAATTTTCTACACAAAGAATGGGTACGTTTCCTTAAGGACTCTTTTGTGTTTGGGTTGACAAATGTTTCCCAAAAACATGTTGTTTTCAGACAAGTGAATTCTCAGAACTTGACAATAATTAATCAGCCAATTTGAGTTCGAGAATTTAAAGGATGAACTAAAGCCATATTATACTTAGCTAATATACTATGATTGAATAAAAGATTTAAAACTAAATAAGGTCATATTCTGAATATTAAAAATAAAATATTTAACTCAGTCTTGATACTTTTCCAAACATTCTCCGCCCCAAAACGAATGTTTTTAAAAACAACTACAATGATAAGGATAAAAAACAAACACTTAACTATTACTATAATAACAATAGAAATAAAGAGAAATATAGTTGTTAACAAATAGGTAGTGGACAGATCTTGACCACCGGACGTTGTAGGATGCCATCTGAAGCTGTCTTCAGACTAACAACGCGTACAATACCGTCGGTGCCGTAATGCAACTTAATGATTCTGGCCAATTGCCAGCGAAGAGGAGGCTGTTGTTCATTTTTTATGAGGACTAGAGAACCTTTAATGAGAGATGGGGTTGGACTATGCCATTTAGATCGCTCTTGAAGAGAATGAATATACTCTTTAGACCATCTTTTCCAAAAGTCCCCTCTTATCCTTTGGATTAACTGCCAACAATTCAGACGGTTAATCTTTAAAGCGCTTAGATCTGGATCGGGAATT
This sequence comes from Diabrotica undecimpunctata, assembly GCF_040954645.1. Lineage (NCBI taxonomy): Eukaryota > Metazoa > Arthropoda > Insecta > Coleoptera > Chrysomelidae > Diabrotica > Diabrotica undecimpunctata. Next base: position 74,085,170 of record NC_092803.1, on the reverse strand, counting down.
GAATCCACTAAGGGTTCAAAAACTAAAAAATGACCAGGAGTCAGTGCCTGCAAGTCATTAGGGTCAGAGCTTGCTGCACACAAAGGACGGGAGTTAAGAACTGCCTCGATTTGAGTCATAAGAGTATAGAACTCTTCATAAGTCAAAATTTGTGTACCCAAAACACGATACATATGGTTCTTGAGTGATTTGACCTCAGCCTCGGCTAACCCATTAAAATGAGGGGCACCGGGTGGATTAAAATCCCAGGTAATAGAAAGAGTCTCAGCAGCAGATTGAGCTAGTTTAATGATTTCGTTGCTGGCTCCCTTAAAATTGGTACCTTGATCACTCCTAATGGTTAGGCACTTACCGTGTCGAGATACAAATCTACGAAAGGCAGCCAAAAAGGACTCAGAACTAAGATTTGAAGTTACTTCCAGATGAATGGCCTTTGTACTCGTACACACGAATACACAAACATATCCTTTATATGTTTTTGCACCTCTATGTTTGGACATTAATAACGAGAATGGTCCTGCAAAATCCACACAAACATACAGGAAAGCACGTAACGGAGTAACTCGGACAGTTGGCAAGTTTGCCATAAAGGGGTTGTAAGATTTAGGTCGGCATCTAAAACAACGAATGCACTTCGACAAACAGCGATGAATGGCACTTTTCGGAGACAGAATCCAAAAACGTTGAAGCAATAAATAATGCATAGCCTTTAAACCAGGGTGCAGATGCGTTTGATGAGTCCATTCGATGATTAAATCGGTGAGACGATGAGTTTTGGGTAATAGCAATGGATGTTTTATATCAAAAGACAACCGAGACTTTTGTAATTGACCTCCTACTCTCAAAAGACCATATTCATCAATAAAGGGTGCGAGTTTACGAAAAGGTTTGGGTAACAGCGAATTTTGTTGAATTTTGAGGAAAATATCCGAAAAAACGTCAGCTTGTACGTGCTTAACAATGTATCGTAACGCAGATTCCATCTCTAAATGACTGTTTAGGGAATCGAAAGATGCAGCATTGTTTTTTCTTTGAAGTTTAGCCACGAATTTTAAGACGTAAACCATGACTTTCTGAATTTTTATCAGGGATGAAAATTTTGAAAGTAAAGTAGAGATGATATTATCCGAAATGACCGGTATCAATGATAATACAGTGGGCAATTTTTCTTCTAACATTTCCGTGGAGTGGGAGGAGTGAAAATTAACTTGAGAGGGCCAACACTCCCTTGACTTCGAAAGAAAATCAGGACCACGCCACCAGAGTGAAAATTGTAGTAGTTGTGCCGGTGTCAAACCACGACTAGCACAATCAGCAGGGTTTTGGTTAGATGGCACATAATGCCAAGAAGAACATGGTATAAGTTCTTGTATGTGTCTTACTCGATTGGCAATAAAGGTTTTCCATTTATGCGGAGAAGAATTAACCCAAGTAAGAGCAATCGTGGAATCCGACCAAACATGAATATCGGAAAAAGAAAAGATATGCTTAAACGACTCTTTAATGAAGGCGACTAGATCCGCCAGCAATACAGCTGCCAACAGTTCCAATCTTGCAATAGATTGTGTCTTCAGAGGAGAAACTCGACATTTAGCACACACAAGTACAGTTTCAAATTTATCAGAAGTACTAAATCGGAAATATACAACGCTGGCGTATCCTAACTCTGAAGCATCGCAGAATCCATGAATCTCAACTTTAGAAGATTTATTAAAGCCGAAGTGTCTAGGGATTTGAATGTTTGCAAGATTAGGTAACTCGGTTTTAAACTGATGCCATACCTGTTGTATTTGTTCAGGTGGTTCATCATCCCAAGATACATTGGATTGCCACAACTGTTGTAGCAGACGTTTGGCCCTTAAAAGACACGGGGAGATGAAACCAAGAGGATCAAAAATACGACTAATCTCCGAAAGAATAGCCCGCTTTGTACAAGTTTTGTCAAGGGGACAGTAAGAATAAGAAAAGACGTCAGTCGACGGGTCCCATTTCAGGCCTAGCACCTTAATAACGGAAGGTTCCTCTTTATCAAACGAACAAGATGTCAGAATATCGGAGCCAAAATCTTGGAGTAGACTGGGATGGTTGCTGGCCCATTTGCCTAGCTCAAAACCCCCGAGCTTTAAAAGTTGAATGAGCTCTAACTGTAGAGAGCGGGTAGATGACAGAGAATCACTTCCTAATAGACCGTCGTCAATATAAAAATGTCGCATTAAAGCTTGTGAAGCATTAGGGAAACGAGACTCTGCCGACTCAGCTAACTCTTGTAAGGTTTTTAATGCGAGATAAGGTGAAGAAGAAACACCGTACGTAACAGTACGTAAAAAGTATTCTTGGAGAGGTTTAGAAGAATCCGACCTCCAGAGAATTCTTTGATAATTCCAAAATTCTCTGTTTACGTTAATTTGTCGATACATTTGCTTTATATCGCACGTGAAGCAGTAACGAAAATATCGAAAATTAAGTAAAAGCGAAGAGATGTCCTTTTGAAGCTTAGGACCTGTATATAAAGTATCATTGAGAGACACACCTCGAACGTCACGTAGACTGGCGTCGAAGACAACACGAATTTTGGAAACAAGAGACGAATTAACAAGTTGTTTTTTGAAAACTGCGTGATGAGCAAAATAATACGAGGTAGGCGATTTAAAATCGGATTCAGGAACCGGGACCATATGTTGGGAAGTAATATATTCATTCATAAACTCAACATATTTTTCTTTGAGATCCGGAATTTTCTTAAAACGATTCTCTAACATGCAAAAACGACGATATGCTTGAGAATAAGTATCGCAAAAGACAGGATTGGGTTGTCGAAACGGTAGAGGAACAGAAAATCTGCCTGTTGACTCTCGGAAAGTAAATGCCTTATAAATATTTTCACAAACTTGATCGTCATGGGACAAAATGACAGGTTTAGATATATTTTCGACTTCCCAAAACCTTTGTAAAAGACTATCTATGTTTGTATCCATAGACGTATGTAAAGCGGTAAAATTACAATTTGAAAGATCCGTAGAGACTCGCCCTTGTAGCACATAACCGAAAATGGTTTCTAAAGCGACAGGTTGGTTTGGTTCGCCAAGAATTCGACCAGACTTTAAAAAGAGAGGAACTAATTCAGCACCTATCAGCATGTCTATCGGACCGGGTTGATAGAATGTGTGATCTGCTAATTTCAGATCACGTATATGAATAAGATCGTGAGGATTGATAAATACCTTAGGTTGATTTGAACACACCTTTTTCACAATGATTGCGTCCAACGAGAAGATCGGGCCGTCACGATCACACGGTTTAATATGACAGAACGTGGTACCCTGAGTGGTACACGTCGACATTCCGTTTAGACCTTCCACTGGGATTGATAAATTATTACGGGAAAGACCTAAGCGCCGAAAACAACTATCTGAAATAAAATTAGCCATCGAGCCTGTATCCAGTAGGATACGAACTTTCTGAAAATTACCGTAGACATCTTTAATGTGTATCAAACATGTTGATAATAATACAGACGAGAATGTTAAACGTGATTGTGTGGAAAGGTTAGCGTTTATTAGAGACGTCGGCGCAAAACTAGACGTTGAGGTTTGAGGCGTCTCTAATGTAGGGTTGTGATTCTCATTAGAAGTTGGAATTTGAGGAGGCGGTTGACTGAATAAACAAGATTCGTTGGAACTTGGGTATAAATGAAGAACAGTGTGATGTCGTGATTGGCAAACCCTACATGTTCCCGAAGAATTACAGTTCACGACGGGATGAGATGTACCCAAACAGTTGAAGCATAAATTATGGCGTTTAACTAACGAGATACGTTCTTGCGTCGTTTTAGCGAGAAAGGATGAACATCTATATAAAGGGTGAACATCAGAACACAAGACACATTTACCCCCTTGATAAGCTACCTTCGTTCGATTGGTGGCACTGACGAAACTAGATGTAAACGGTTTTTTATTAGAATGATGAGCAAATGATCGCGAGTGAGACTGGGTAGAAAGGGTTAATGAATTAAACTGAACAGATTCCAAAGCTATACATTGTCTTTCTAGAAATGAAATCAATTGCCTGTAAGTGGGAATGTCACAGCTTCGACTGTTTTCTAATTCAAAATCTGTACGAGTTTTATTGTCCAATTTGTTCGACAACATATTGAATAATAGGAAATCCCATTGCTCAACCGGGAAATCAAGAACACGTAAAGCAGCAACATTTTCCGTGAAAGTATTTAAGAGATTTCTTAAATTAGAAGAAGTGGAATTTTTAATAACCGAAGCGTTGAAAATATCGTTATAATATTGGGTAGCAAGAATTCGTTTATTCTGATACCTTTTCCCTAGAATCTCATAAGCAATCTGATAATTTGCATCGGTCAGGGGAATGCCTTTAATAAGAGCCAAAGGTTCTTGACTAATAGACGTAATAAGAAACCGGAATTTTTCCACATCGGACAAATCGTGATTGTGATGAATTAAACTGTTAAATAGGTCAAAGAAACTAGGCCAATCTCGAAAATTGCCTGAAAATGTGGGTATATTAAGCTTTGGAAGTCTAACTGAAGGCCTTGAAGATTGTGCATTGGAATGTGAGGAGATATTCGAAGAAGAAGACGAATCCCTAATTAAAAAATCACTCTTGATGGATTTTACTCCGTAGTATGCCTGATCGGCGGCCACCCTAAACTTATCTTGCTCTGAAAATTCCTCATCGGTTATTGATCCGATGATTAGATTGTGAGCTGTATGGAATTCTTGGTAAATAGCATCGATTTCCTCTGCCCTGGCTAAGAATAACGATTTGACAGTATCATCCCTTGAGGCTTGAATACCTGCCTCATGGGCTTCCCTCAGTCTAGAATACGCTGTTTGACGCGCCAAGTTGGCTTTGTTTATTTTGCTGGACATTGTAAGATAAAAGAAACGAAAAAGAGGACAATGCAAACAAAACTAAGCAAATCGAACACTAAAGAAATGCCTTAGATTGAAAGAAGAGAAATGCTCTTCTTGGTTTCAGACAAAATTCTGAACAAACAAGTGAAGTATCGATAAAAAGCTAACTAACGAAAGGTATATCGACAAAAGAAATCAAAAGAACTGTGTTTAAATTATTATGCAAGACGTAGAGAATAAGTTGGAAAGAGTGATAAAAGTAGAATAAAAATAATTCATAAAATCAACACAAAAAAAAATGTAAAAATGTAATACAACGTTAATAAATCATAAAAGTGATATATATACATAATTAATATATGTAATATAAGTCAAAATGTGTAATATAAAAATACCTATTGATATTATAAATTATAAAAGTCAAAATAAATTTAAAAATTGTTACGTAAATATGACCAAATTTAATTATGTAAATTAAATTTAAAAAGATGCCGAAGGACCGAATTAAAGTTAAATTGAAAAGAAAAAAAAACAATTTATTAAAATGAATTAATTGAAACACAATGAAATTAATTGAATCAAAGTAAAAAAAAAATGATTATTTATCATCCTCGCTCGAAGTGGCCAAATGTTTTGTATAAAACTTAATGAGGTCGCTGGTTAAATGATAATCGATAAATAATAATAACGAAAAAAAATGAAATAATTTGTTTGTAAGTAAATTAGCGAAAAATAGCAAATGTTCGTAAATAGATATGTAAAATAAAATGCAATTCAAATAACAATTGGCAGATTTAATATCTAATTGTCAATTCTATATGAGATTCACTTACCTTTTGTCTGTGGTTGGGCCTCGCTCGGAGTCTCTAAGGTCTGAGGGTAAAAATGGGATGCACACCCGATGCTGGCTTGCTTGCGTCTTTTCACGATGAGAGGTTCTTGTAGAGTCGCCGATCATACGAAACAAAATATGTATGTACGCGAATCCATTGGGGTGGTTCTTCTGTTCTTAGGACCTCCGTGAATAGCCGTAAATTAAGCTTAAAGTGGCATTTTAAATTTTCTACACAAAGAATGGGTACGTTTCCTTAAGGACTCTTTTGTGTTTGGGTTGACAAATGTTTCCCAAAAACATGTAGTTTTCAGACAAGTGAATTCTCAGAACTTGACAATAATTAATCAGCCAATTTGAGTTCGAGTTTTCCAAAAATTCGTTCAGTTCTGCAAACCATTCGCGAATGCCTTCTTCTGTAACTGAAGCCCGCGATTTTGTTATTATTTCTGTATTACTTTTAGCAATGTTTGGGTGTCTCTGCAAGAAGAATTGTAGCCATTTTTCACCAGGTCTGTCATTGATAAACTTGTTTGGTCTTGCAGCGCCTCTGAGAATGTTTGGTACATCATCCATGACATTGCTTGGGTGCATTGGGAACCCCAATTTTGCCTTTGTCAAAATCCAACTTTCCAACCTCTCTTCTTCAAAAGGAGTTTAAACTGATGATGGACCCATTTTTCTTTTAAAAGGTACTTTTTTTCTAATTTGGATGCAAGGGATGCTTTGTTCAAACTTAGACTACCGCTGGTAATTTCGTCGACAGCTTTAATCAAATCTTCATGTGTATACTTGAAATGCAAATAATATTTCTCCATCCAGAAAGAAGAAAATATAATGGATATAGTTTACAATGATTGAAAATGCCATAATGGTACTGGTGCCAATTTGTTTAAGAAAAAGAAGGTTTAGACAAAGGCTCCAGTGAATAAACAAAAAAAGAGTAGCGGATGAACACCGTTCATTTACTGGAAAACCACCTCATATGTCATAAGTATTTTACTTTGGAAGTTTGCTTCATAAAGATACCTACTTTAAGAGTTAATTTTTACAAAACATGTCAAACACCCTTTATAAATGCAGATTTCATAGTTTTATAAATCATCAATTTTTGGCTTACCTTAACAAAATATTGCGCCTGGTCGTTTCATTCAAACATGGACAACACACATCAAATGGCAAGATTAGACTAACAGCTAACAGATTTTTCAGCGCTTCTACTGAATGAACGCGTACGGAACAAGTTGATTGGCCACACGACAGAGACAGAAACGGTTTTTAGAAGCGGATCGTCTTAATTTAACGGAAAATAGAACTAAGTGTTCATTTACTGGGTGTAGTTCATCTATGGTGTACTGACCCTATGTTGTAGCATAACTCTTATTTTTACCACTAACTTTAAGCTTTTCCCTGACATCCAATAATTGTTCTTTTGGGTTTTATGCAATGTGCACTCTTTTTCCGCTGAATATATCCAGCCTTTTATTTCATTTCATGTTTTATTTATATCTTCTAATATTTGTGGTTTTTCTTTGTTTATCAGTTTCATCTGGAATTCTATATTATTTACCCCTACCTGTTTTATGTGATGTATGTTTCTAGTTGTATGTAGTTTAACCCTGCAGTTCATTTTTAGCAGTTTATGATCTGCTCCACAGTATGCTACAGGGATTGCTTTTACATTTAATACTGAGGTTTTCCATCATTTCCGTACAAGTATGTAGTCAATTTGATTTTTATGTTCTTAATTCGAGATAGTCCATATTGAGAGCTTTTTTGGGTGGTGTATATAAAATGTATTTGTTATTACTAGATTGTTTTCACTAGCAAACTATAGGAGACGTTCTCCTCGGTTTTTTCTAATGCCCAATTTAAATGACCCGACAATATCTCTCAAATGTGGTTAATTTCCGACCTTGTTAAAGTCGACCCATAATATATACTGGTTCTTTTTATGGAATTTTACTGAGATTTTTTTCAAGACGTTTTCTATATTGTTGTAACTGTCGTTGTGGGTATATATACCTTAATAATATGGAGTCCATCGTTTATTGTTTTATATTGCCTGATATATTTCGATATTCTATTGCTTATACGTATAGATAGTCCATTGTATTCTGTGTTTTCAAATCCTGATATACAGGGTGTCCAGCAACTCTCCTGACAAACGAAAACTGGAGATTCCTCAGATAATTTTAAGATGATTTAACCCAATTCACCTAGTCCAAAAATGATTCCTAAGGGAGCTAGAGCTCTTTGAAGATGACGCCTTTTAAGTAGTTTTTTTGTAATAACTTTAGAACGCTTTTATTTAGAAAAACGAAAACTTGTACGATTATTTATCCTCCAGAGTTGAATAGATTCCTTTAATTGCTTTAATTTCTAGTACCGTTCATAGGCGTCCGTTTCGGGTAGGTCAACGGTTATTTTAACGCATAACTTTTTTGTCTTTAACTTTTAAGTATTTATGATACTAGATTATTAAGTTTTTAGGTATTCTACTAAAAAGTACTCTTATTTTATGTCGGATGATATGACCGTTTTCGAGATAAATCGATTTGAAAATTTTTCGTTTTTTCGTCATGAAAGTTAAATTAATATTTTTTGCACTATAAGTTTACACTTTATAGTTGGCTTTAAACTGTCAACAGAAGTATAAACTACGTTTTTCATTAACAGAACGGAACTTCGATTATCCTCAAAAGAACAAATATCACAGGTAGATAGTAAAAAAGCTCAATATGATGACTGTTAGTCTCTATGTGTAAATTGTTAATTTTGCTTAGAGAACGCCGAATTCTTGCAAAAATTCAATTTTTTGAACGAATTGCTAAATTCGTTACAAGCATATTGTATCCTTAGCCAGAGTTATGCACAATTTTGCATCAGAATGAAATAAATAAATGCTTTTATATATTCTCAAATACAATAATCGCAAGCATTCAAATCCAGCGACCTTGGTGACGAAGCAACTGGACCATATCTTCCAATCCAGCGGTCTACTTAGATATTACCAAGAAAGTCTCGTACATCTGCTATAGTTGGCCGGGCAGCCATTATGTAGAAACTACAAGTTTTGCTAAATATTTTAAAGCACATCATTCAACAAATCAGGTAAAACATTTTGCAGGAAATGTAAATAATCAGCACTATTTAAACTAGCAAGCAATTCAACGAGTCCAAGTAGATAATCGTCAACCACTCGTATTCAGATGTTTATGCTAAATATATGCTGATGCTTAAATTCTTGAACAACGTGGGGATTATTACCAACGTACAAATAATAATGTGCATTATGTTAATTATTAATAATTTAATATGTGCAATTAAAAATTCCATTTTTTGTAAATGTAGCTTAGTCGCAAAACAAAATGTATCTAAAAAAATGTTCATTTTGATTTTTCTGATTTTGTAACCATAACAGAGAAGGAAAATCTTCTTGTAGTATTACTTGTACCTTTGTGAAATAAAAATGATATTTAAATTTTCGTTCTGTAAGATGTTTCCTGCGGAAGATTTTTACATTGTGGGATACATGGCAAATAGTCTTCGAACGCCAATTTCTAAATTTTCCTCATCTTCCATTAAAATAACATTTTTATGTGCTACTGTTCATCATTATGTCGCCCCTGTCGCCCTGTTTTATTATTTTTGGGAACACTAAACTTCTTTCTCTTAATCGGGAAATTTTTCAGCGTATATACCTTACTGCTCACTTCGCAATCGCAATAAACTAAATATATACTCCGCCAAAAAAGTATATCATCACTTATAAAATTACAAATATTTCTGACAGCATTTGGTTAATTTAAATTATTTCTTTCTGGCCCTTAAGAATATTAAGGCTAGAATAAATATTAAAAAGAAATTTGTAAAAACAGCTTAGGGACTGTTTAAGAAAAAAAATGTTAATAACTATTTTGTCTGGTTTTTATATTATCAGTCTTTATTTTACTTTTGTTAACAGTATACAGTTTGCGTTTAATTTAAAATTGCGTATTAAATATAGAATATGGAAGGTCGTGACAATATAAATTTAAATTTAACGATAGATGAAGTGGTTAGAATAATTTCCATCATTGAAGACGGAAGGGTTCAGCGATATGTGGCAAATTTAGTGGGTGTAAATCAGTCGAAAGTATCACGAGTGGTAGTAAGGTACCGAGAAACTGGTCTTTATGAAAGACGAGCTGTAACAGGTCGGCCAAGAGCAACTACCGTGTTGACAATAGATTTTTAGTCCTTCAGGCATTGCGTCGAAGACATGTGACTACAAGTCAACTTCAACATGACTTAGCCGAGACTCGAAATGTAATCATCATCATCATTCATTCTTCGCTTATCCACTGCTGGACATAGATCTCCCTCATAATTTTCCATCTATTTCGATCTTGTGCCTCTTGCATCCAATTCCTATGACAATGTTTTAGATCGTCAGTCCAACGTGTTGGTGGACGACCTCTGCTTCGGTAGGCATCATCTCTTGGTCTCCATTCCAGTATCCTCTTTGTCCATCTATTATCTGTCATTCGAGCCACGTGACCTGCCCAGTTCCATTTCAGTGTTGCTACTCTCTCTACTGCATCAGCCACTCCTGTTCTTTGTCGTAGCTGGCGATTTGGGATCTTGTCTCGTAGTGAAACGCCTAACATAGCACGCTCCATCGCCCTTTGACACACACGGATCTTTTGAACTGTTCTCCTTGTCATGGTCAAGGAACTCGAAATGTACGTGTCTTCAAAAACTGTTGGGCACATCTTAAAACAGTCTGGAATTAGGGCCAGAGTAGCTGCCACTGCTCCGAGACCCTCACCGTTCGGCTCGCGGAGATAAGAATACGGCCGAGGCGAGAAGGCCCTGCCTGTCGTAAGAGGCGACTAATGGGTAGGAATCGAGAGGTGGAGAGCCGTCGCTTGAGGTGTCGCGTTTGTAGAAACGCACTCGGACGTTTAGGCGTCAAGGTCAACGGTCTACACTCCTAGTATCCGAGACGAGACTCTCGGGGACCACTCTACTCTCATTCCAAGAGAACCAGGCGAGGTTTAACGAGCTGGGCCCGTACACACCTCTTTTGACCTTACACCACCAATCGTGGTGTCGGTGTCCTGGCACGTACCCGCCTAGAGATTTAAGATTGGTAGAGGAGATATCCTCGACGGCGACCTGTCTACGTGCGATGTGGAAATTCCTCTGCCTAAGTCACCTGTCCGCCTGTGGGAGGGGATAACGGATAGGTGAGGTAATCGCAACATAGGTACTAGGGTGGAGGTGGAGCCCCACGACACGTGCCTTGTGTACGTGGCGTGCCACCTTCATTTTGGTGTCGGACTCGTAAGGGTAGTGGTATCACTAATGGTCGTATGCCGAAAGGTAGGAAGACCGGGGTCCTGCCAAGTTTTATATTTGGAGGGCACAAAGCTTTAGCAATGCCCCAAGACTTACAAGGGAACATCGTATAGCACGAATTATGAATGTTCTTGGGAAAAAGACTTTTTTAAAAACTGAACTTCACAATTAAAACTTTTATTTCGACTGACAAAGATTTTAGTAACAACAATAATAATTTAAATCAGACTATAATTTTAAATCAGACTTTTAATTAATCAGACTGAAAAATATTGATTTTAACATGGTGTTTTTATAATTTATTAATTGCTGATCTTGCTGTTCAATACGTCGCAATTTAGTCCAGAATGTTCAAGCGGTAGCCCCGTGTTGGAATCCACGTGGTGGAACTTACTGGATGGTAGCGGTCATTGTACTGTAACTACTCCATCCCCTGAAGAAGTTTTGTGAGGGACGAACAGAACTGTTGAGTTGGCCTCTTCTGGAGTTTCGTCGCTAGGTTTTTTTGTTATTTGTTTTATACCTGTAACATATATAGAGGCAGATTATTGTAATAAAGATATATAAAGGAGTCATCCAAAAATGGTTATAGCTATGGTTCCATAATTTCGGATTAATTGTCTCTAGATGTTCATCTTCCTTAGAGAATTGATGATTCAAATCCTTAATGATTTGAATTTAATCGCTGTTTGAATATCTATGGTCCTTATTTTGGGAAGCATTAGCGGTTGCTCTGGGATGGTTGTCCTTGAATTAATGTAACTCTGGATTGGGGTTTTGAATTTGTATCTGGGCGGAAGATTGATGAGATAAGTTTGGACGGATAAGTTAAGATTAATAAGATAGGACAAGAAAATGAAGGATAAATATAATACACGAAAAAGGTAATGGCTAAGTCTATTTTGAACTGCTGTGGTCTTTGCGTCGTACTGGTTTCAATTCTGTCAAATTCTTCTTTTATTGGTAGTAGTTTGAAAAAGTATATGAAATCGTGTGTACTAGTATGAATCTTTGCTTGTCCCAGGTTGAAGGGAATTAATCCTGGGTTGTCTTTCAGGTCCTTGATCTTCTCTTCTTCTCTCATCGTCAGGGTGATCCTGTGCGGACGGTTTAGAATTAGTTTTTGATTTAGGTTGATGTTTTATGTTTTCCTTGTGAACTGTAGTTTTTGATGATTTTACAGTCACTTCGTTATTTCTTTTTATATGTTTTGCGGAATATCGCGGAAGTAATTTATTTCTGGTAACTGTTTTTCGTGTATAGATTTTTGTGCTTGGTTTATACGTAATAGGGTCTTGTCTCGATTTATTTCTATTTTCAATGACTTTATTTTTATTCTCTTGTATTTGTTGGTTTACTTCCTTATATAATTCCTTTGTTATCTCTCTATGATTTTGGATATAATTGTTCAGTATTACTTTCTGTATGTCAACGTCAAAGGGATCTTTTGCGTCGATATGTCCGTTTAATATGTCGATGGGTCTTAACTTCGTTGCTGAATGTATGGAATTATTGTACCCAATTATAGCGTATAGCATTTGTTCTTTAATCGAGAGCTTTGCTTTGGTGTTCCTTAGGATTCGAAGATGTTCGATTAACGTAGAATGAAATCTCTCAATCATCCCGTTGGATTGCGGATTCTCTGGTGTTGTATAGTGGATTGAGATTTTATGAGAGTCTACAAATTCTTGTATTACTCCATTTTTAAATTCCGTACCATTATCGGCTACTATCATTGTTGGGAGTCCATGATGTGTTATAAAAATCAATAGGGCGTTGAGTACATTGATTGCATTTCCTCCATTTATTGGGTAGGCTTGCCCATACTTCGAAAATGCGTCTATTATGGTTAGAAACTTCTGTCCATCAGCCTGGAATAAATCAATGTGAACTATTTCCAGTGGTTTAGTGGGAGTTGGTGTAACCATAAATTTTGGTTTGGGAGGAAGTCTGTCGTATTTATTTTCTTGACATATATCGCAAAAGTTTATGATATCTTCTATGTCCTTCTTCATATTAGGCCAGTAATATCGTTTCCTTATTTGACTTTCTGTTTCAGCTATTCCTCTATGGTTCGTTTTTCCTTCGTGATAGTTTTTTATAATCTCTTTTTGTTGTTCTTCTAGGTTAACATCTTCCAATAAAAGATTGCACTTTACTAAGTCATATGCGTTGTGTTTAAAAGTTTTCCTGATAATTTCGCAAATTTCTGCAAAAATTTCTTCTTCTGCTTCAAATAAAATTGCATACTTCTTTTTCGGGTTGAGATGTTCCTTAAAAATTTTTATGGTATCAGCTTTTAACTGATCTTTCGACAGCTGGATATGATAACGTCTTGTATTCGGAAAGGTTTGTATAATTGCTGGAGGTCGTGGATTGTAGTTGACGATTTTGACTATAATTTGGTTATTGTAGAAGTTAAGTGGTTTTTCCGAAATAGGTATACCAAGAATTGGGTTTTCTACTGCTGTATGTATTGTTTCATTTCCGTCTTCGTCCATGTTTTGATCTTCGTTTTCAACAGTATCTTCTGGGATGTTTTCTGGAATTAATTCTGTTGCTTTTTCTTCTACAATCTCGTCGATTATTCGATCTGCATCTGGATTATTAGTCGTTGACCATCCATCGTCTTCCATGTCTACTAAATCATCAAAGACTTCCTTAATTTGTGAATCGATGTCCTTAGTTTCCTTTGTGTGTATTTCGATTCGAGAGAGTGCGTCCGCATTTGTATTAGCTTTGCCTTTTTTGTAAATTACTTCGTAGTCAAATTCTTCTAATTTTAATCTCCAACGTACTAGTTTGGAGTTGGGTTCCTTTAGGGAGAATAGATATTGCAAAGGACGGTGGTCTGAAAGTATTTTAAATTTTCTTCCAAATAGGTAAGGTCGAAAATACTTAGTTGCCCACACCATTGCTAACATTTCCTTTTCTATTGTGGAGTACTTGGTTTCGGTTTCATTTAGTGTCCTGGAAGCAAAGGAAATTGGTTTATCACTGCCAACTGGTCCTTGAGAAAGTACTGCACCGATAGCGAAGTTACTGGCATCTGTTGTGAGGTTAAACGGTTTGGAAAAATCTGGATATTGCAATAACGGCTCATTCATTAATAATTTCCTGCACGTTTCAAAGCATTCTACGAATTCGGGTGTATGTTCGATCTTTGCATCCTTTTTTAAGCATCTTGTTAGAGGTTTTGTGATTTTTGCGAAGTCTCGAATAAACTTCCTGTAATATCCCAGTAGTCCAAGAAATCCTCTTATTTCTTTCGCTGTTTTCGGTATTGGATATTTTTCTATTGCTTCAATTTTCGCTGGATTCGGTTTTATGCCTTCTTGTGTGACTACGTGTCCTAGAAAATTAACTTGTTTTTTTAAGAATTCGCATTTGTCGACTTGGATTTTTAGTCGGGCTTCTCTTAGCCGTTGAAATACTTTTGTGAGATTTACTATGTGTTCCTGTAGTGATGTTGAATATACTATTACGTCGTCCATATAGACGAGGCATATTTCTCCTTGAAGTCCCTTCAATACGTTGTCCATCATACATTGGAACGTGGACGGAGCGTTCTTAAGTCCAAAAGGCATTCTTAAATATTCATAGTGTCCATTTTCCACATTAAATGCTGTTTTGGGAATGTCTTCTTCAGCCATCTCGATTTGGTGAAATCCGCTTGCTAAGTCGAGTGTCGTAAAATATTGACATCTTCCCAATTTGTCCAAAATATCGCTAATGTGAGGAATTCTGTATCGGTCGTCAATTGTCTTCTCGTTGACCTTTCTATAATCTACCACTATTCTCCATTTTATTTTACCGGATGAATCTGGTTTCTTTGCCACGACCCAAATAGGCGAGGACCATGGCGATTGACTTGGTCGAATGATCCCTTGCTCTAACATTGAAGAGATTTGTTTCTTTACTTCTTCCTCTTGCACATACGGATACCGGTATGATTTCGTATATACAGGCTCCTCATCCTTGGTTCTGATGTGGTGTTTAACTTCGTTAGTAAAGCTGAGAGGAGTGTCTGGTTGGTGAAATATATCGGAGAATTTTCGACATAGGTGGCGAACTTGTTCCTGTTCTTCTTCGTTAAGATGTTCGGTTTTAATTAAGTCGTCGATATCTTGTCTGTAGCCTGCTCCGGAGGTTGTTTCCATGGAATATATATGGAAATCTTGAATGTCTATTTTATTGCTTTCGAGTGGTTCCATAAGAGAAAGATGAATGGGTTCTGACGTGAAGTTGGCAATTTCGGTCCAGGCTAGGTGGTTCTCGGCGTTAGTAAGGGCTTCTCGTACTACGACGCCTTGTACTTTTTGGGTAGGAATAATGATGGTTCCTTTTTCTTCTTTGACAGGAATTTTCACTTGGCTAATAGAATTTGCTTCCAAATGAATGGAATAAAATTGTGTTTTATTTGTTTCGTCATATTTAATGGGGATTGTAGAATCTTTTGTAACTAGAAGCGATTTAGGGAAGTCTAATTGGGCTTCGAAGAGTTTTAGATTGTCGAGGCCAATAAGACCATCGAAAGTTTTGTGAAACTTGAAGAGGTAAAATTTCATTTTGCTGTCAGAATTAAATTCTGAAAATGAAGGAATTTCGGCACAATATTTTTGGGAATAGTTTTGAAAAATTGATGTGACGACAAAGGGTTCATGTTTTATGTAACTTGGAAAATATGAAGAAGCTATTTCTGGGTTAAGAAATGACTTTGTGGATCCTGTATCAATTAAAAGTCGTAAAGAAGGCTTAGAGATTTCGATGTAGGGTAGCTCCTTCTTGTCGGGAAATGAATGAAGTTCAATTACGTTCCGATTGCTTCTGGTGGGTCCTCTCGAAAATTTACGTTTTCTTCGTACTCGGTTGGTTGATTTTCATATGTATCTTGTAGAAAATTGTCGTAATCAGGTTCGTAGTAATCATTGTAGTTGGCATTCTCTTCTTGCTCATCTCCGTGGCATTGTGTATTGTAAAGTTCTTCTACGGTGAATTTTGGCTGCGCTCGGTAATTTGGTGTAAAATTTTGACGGCCTCTGGTTGTGGTTTCTGATATTCCACTCATAGGTGTTGGTCTAGACTGCTTTGACTGTCCGGGTTTGGGTGCCCATACATTTGACTGGTTCTGGGTCCTGAATGCTGGAGGGTTTGAATTTTGTCTAAATTGATCGAAGTTTTGTTGCCGATGTGGTTGCTGAAACTGATTCTGCGGATAGAATTGTCTTATTGGTTGCTGCCATCGTGGAGGTGCAAAATTTGTCTGTTGGTACAATGGTTTCTGGATTTGTGTAGGCATCTGCTGTCTCTGAGGTCGGCGTTCTTGATAATTTTCGCTTCTTCCTGATGTTGAAGGTTGACTTATTTGGTTTTTTTGAAGATATCGAACATTATTTTCTTCCTGTACGAATTGTATTGCCGTGGCTAAACTTCCTGGTCTCATTGCTCTGATAACAGAGCCCATTGGTTCTCGTAGGCCTGCTAAGAATGTTGTAAGAGCTTGTTGACGGAAAAATTCTTGTTTGCTCCTTTTAATATCGGCATTTATGGTATGTAATTCTAGGTAATTATTAATGCAGCTTAAAAGTCCCATGATTTTTTCATAAAAATGCATAATAGATTCTGTTGAGCCTTGTCTTAAATTTACTAGATCCCTTGTAAGCGAATTTTCGTCTCTCTGGTCTCCAAAATTTTGAATTAATGTGTTTTTTATTTCGTCCCAACTTTCGCATCCATATACAGATATAACTTCCTTGGCTCTACCTGTTAATTTACTGATAATACCATGAAGCAAAAATTTGTTTTGTATATTAGCTGCATTAAGTCTGTCATAATAATGGTTTAGAAGTATTGTAGAAACTTTAATAAATTCATGTAATTCATTTGGATTTCCGTCAAAATTTGGAAGAATGCATAAATTTTTAACGTCAAATTGTGGAACTGCCATATTTTAAAAATTTTCAATATAATATATAGTCAATAGTCAAATCGGTATAGTAATTTTCAATAATCAATATATAAATATATAAATCTTAATCTACTTATTTTCTATCTATTAATCTCTATATTTATTAATATATAGTATTTATTAAGCTATTCAATTTTGTCTAAATCTGACTCTAAAGTCAATCTAAGGACTTAGAGGAGATATTTTTAAATTACTTTAATCTTTGTTAATCTATTCAAATCTTTGTTTTATTTATCTTCTAATTTAGCTCTGATTCAATCTAAGGACTCAGAGGAGTCTGATTTATTAAAAATTCTTTCAAAATCTAATCTTCTTAATTCTAAGTAATAATTAAATCGCTTACAGGATAAAGACGATGCCGATGTGCATTCCTTTGCTCCTGAAGGCTTCTTCTAACTTCTAATTCCCTGGGGTGAACTCTGCAGACGGTTTCCCTGGGGCTGGTTCTTGGAACAGTGGACAAACACTTAAAAGTGACGAGGATCTATAAAGGCTCTTCCACTTCCGTACTGACTCTGCGCCAATTATGAATGTTCTTGGGAAAAAGACTTTTTTAAAAACTGAACTTCACAATTAAAACTTTTATTTCGACTGACAAAGATTTTAGTAACAACAATAATAATTTAAATCAGACTATAATTTTAAATCAGACTTTTAATTAATCAGACTGAAAAATATTGATTTTAACATGGTGTTTTTATAATTTATTAATTGCTGATCTTGCTGTTCAATACGTCGCAATTTAGTCCAGAATGTTCAAGCGGTAGCCCCGTGTTGGAATCCACGTGGTGGAACTTACTGGATGGTAGCGGTCATTGTACTGTAACTCACGTCTAACATTTGCAAGAGAGCACGTAAACTGGAATATCGACGACTGGGGTAACATACTCTTTACGGATGAGTCAAGATTTTGTTTATACACTTCGGATCGAAGAATACAGTTTATAGACGAGATAGCGAGCGTTATTTTCAATGCAACCCAAGACCGGCGACAAACTTTGAAGGAGGATCTATTATGCTCTGGGGCAAAATATCTCTTAGGGGTCAAACCGAATTGGTACAGCTAGATGGAGGATCCTTAACTGCTGATAACTACAATGGAGAAATTTTGGAGATGCATGTTGTTCCTTACGGCCCATGTATTGGTAATGACTTTTTTTAATGCATGACAATGCACGCCCATACGTCGCAAGAATCGTTACCGAGCACCTTCAAGAGGTAAATTTACAAGTTTTGAATTGACCAGCGCACAGCCCGGACTTAAATCCAATAGAACATGTTTGGGACCATCTTTACAGAAGGGTGAGATCTGGTAATGTGACGCCAGCTAATCTTCAGGACCTGCAACATTTGTTAACCGTAGAATGGGATAATATCAATCAAGATTATCTAAGAAGATTAATTGGAAGTATGCCACAACGTTGTATAGATTTTATAAGAGCTAGAGAAGGCAATACGTCTTACTAAATTGTGATTAGATACTTTTGATTTTTATTTTTTTTATTCAATGCTGTTTGTGCGCTTACCTCTAATTTATGAAATAAATTAAATAAAACCTTTGTTTTCCGTACATTCTGGATTTTTCTTTTAATACTTGTTACGTACTTAAAAAACAAACAAAAAACAACAATAAAAAATCCATGGTTTAAATTATTTTTAATACAAAATTTGCAGTTTCATAGGTGATGCGATACTTTTTAGACGGAGTGTATATCAACGTATTGTTTATTAGTAAAAATCGTTTTTGTTGAATTGAAATTGTTGTATTTGAATGCCAAAAAGTAACAACTATAAGATAAACTTCACGAACTGACAAAAATTTGATAATGAAAAACGTAGATTATACTTCTGTTGACAGTTTAAAGCCAACTAGTACAAAAAATATGAATTTAACTTAAAAAAATTTTAGTCGATTTATCTCGAAAACGGTGTATCCTACCGACATAAAATAAGAGTACCTTTTAGTACTAGAATACCTGAAAATTTAATAATCTTGTATCACAAATATTTAAAAGTTGAAGACAAAAAAGTTAGGCGGTAAAATACTCGTTGACCTACCGAAAACGGGCGCCTATGAACGGTGCTAGAAATTCGCAATTAAAGGAATCGATTCAACTTTGAAAAATAAATAGTTGCACCAGTTCTCGTTTTTCTTAATAAAAGCGTCCTGGAGCTATCAACAAAACCATACATACAAGGCGCCATCTTCAAAGCGCTCTAGCTCCCTTAGGAAGCATTTTCGGACTGGGTGAAGTGGGTTAAATCATCTTATTATTATCTGAGGAATCTCTGGTTTTCGTTTGTCAGGAGAGTTTTTGGACACCCTGTATAGATAGTGTGGTTTTTTTAGTTTTAAAAACTCATTTATCCCTCCAGTGTGATTCCGCTAAAACACATATACTTATATTTTGCCTTATTAGCTCTTTCTCTACCGTGTGAAGTATTCCAACTTAGAGAAGACCTCTGACGTTGCATGTCTCTATCTTCATAGATTTTCTATTTTAAAGGGTTCGTACATGTACGAAAACAAGCCACATGTGACATTATGACATCCTACAACGGATAGAAAACAGTCGAAAAGATTAGTGTGGTTTGACCCTTGAAACCTGAAAAAGCTTAAACCAACATTCAAATGAAGCCATTGGTCAAAATTAAATAAACAATAGTGCTCTTTTACAGTTTTTCTTGTGTTTTTTGTTTCTTTTTTCTCGTTTAGTTAGTTAAGTTTTAATGTTAAGTTATCGTAGAGTTTTTATAACATCTAAAAAGCCTATAAATTGTTTTTGTAAATATGAACTCTGATGATACTTTTAAAGACAATTTAATCTTGACATTCAATATTTCTAAAAATTCAATGTCAGTTTTTATTTGCGAAATCTCTTAAATTCTGTGAGTGTTTTAAAACGTATTTGTACGCCATTTTTTGTAATGTTCAAATTGTTTTAGTTTGCTCCTGACGAAGCTATTAAATAAATGGCGAAATATTGAGTATCTCAGAAAAAAGAAAGGTTTTCATTACAGACCACTTTACCCGATAATTCGAACGTATTTATAAATTATTTTTTGGTCGATTCTAATATATATATATATATATATATATATATATATATATATATATATATATATATTATATATATATTATATATATATATATATATATATATATATATATATATATATATATATATATATATTGTTATGATGTATTGTTTGTGAATGATGAGCAATGAGTATTTTTAATAATATAATATATAGGGTTTTTATCGCGGTTCTCAAAGAATTAGTTTGTAAGTACTTTTTTAAATTATCTTTATTATAACTATTATGAAACACACATATATATCTAACCTAGCCAATGTAAATTTAAAATAAACTATCTTTAAATTGATATTCTTATAAAACTAATTAAATTCTATAGACAATGTAAAATTTAAACAAACTATCTTCAAAATTGAAATTGTTATGACACTAACTAAATTAAATTAACAAAATGTTGTACCTTTCTTTCACTGAATGCCTAAATGAACTGTTTTCCACTATATAAATTCTAATCACCACTGAATGTCTTCGTACTTCGGTTATCCTTGTTTTTGTGAAATTACTTTTTCCAATTATCAGCTTCTACCAATTTAAGATATATTTTTCTTCACCAGCATTTATAAACCACCAAGCAAACCAGCAAACAGCATTTATATTTATTCTTATTTTCAAGATACTAATATCCAATCACCATATAATTATTATAAGTTGATTTATACTAATCTCCAATCATAATATAATTTTAATTTCTTCCAATATCCAACCAATATTCTTCTAATATACTTTTTTTTTAATCTTCAATAATTATTTGTGTATAATTATAAATGTGCATTAAAAATATATGCGTAATTTTTAATCTTCATTTAAGTCACTATATTAAACAATTGGACTATTAACTGAATGGACTGGACCTACTTTCTTACTAAACTCTGACTGCTTACTAAAACTGCCATCTTGAATCCAAATCACGGGTATTTATATCTTTTTGGATGTTCCAGAACCATCTGGTAAGAGATCATGTTCGATTTAGTTCTATTTCTTCTATATGGATATTCTAGAAAAAAGTATCTATTAATTTCTGTCTGTCACTTACTGTATAGTTGGTTGCCTATGCACATGGCTCACTTAAATATATTTACAACATTAAAATACAACTTTTTACAATTATTATATGCTAATTTCTTAAAAATGCCCTCACATAAATAATTTTTATAAATTCTCTAGTATATAACTTCTTAAAATAACCAAATACTTTTAATATCTAATATATAATTTGTAAATTATTTTTAATCACTATTTTTCTCTTTCCTATATCATATCAATATATATATATATATATATATATATATATATATATATATATATATATATATATATATATATGAAAATTACTTAGTTCTCGGGAAGAACCACATATATATATATATATATATATATATATATATATATATATATATATATATATATATATATATATATATATATATATATATATGTCTATAATGGTGTACTAATATTTTAAACAAAAATCAGTTCACAACATTTTTTTGTCGATAAAAATTGTTTATAATCAAGCAACAGATACATGCCCACACTATAATGTTTTAAGTGACATAAAATTAAATAGTTTACATCCATAAATCAAAATGATTACCCGTAGCTACGACCGAAATTAAATGTTAACAATAAATAATAAATAGTTATTAGTATTCTACATCAATGTTTTTGAATAAAAACTACACAAGGTTAAATCGATATACATTACATAACACCAATGTTTTCCAGTATCAGTTTTATAATTTCAATTAATATTAATTCGGATTTGATACTTCTTGTTCTTCGTTTAGTCTGCTGGCTATTCGTTATTCGTACTTGTTTCCTTTATTGTCGTTTTTTATATTAGCATTCATGCATGTATATATATATATATATATATATATATATATATATATATATTATATATATATATATATATATATATATATATATATATATATATATATATATATATATATGTATATATATACAAATTTATACAATATAATTTGTCTTTCTATTGAAAATCCTTTAGTTCTTTGACCATTATCATTCGACATAACGTCACAAATACTTTTTCATCGAAATTTCCCATTATTATGTTGATGTCATTCCTGGTAGTTCTTCACATTCTGTGCTAGTCTTTCTTAGAATTCGCATTTGTTTTCTTCTGTGGAATCTTATTTTGATGTACTTTGGTTGTTTCCCCGCCATAAAAAATACTATTTCCTTAATTTCTATTTCTGCATCTAATTGTTTGGTTTTTTTAAAGCTAATATGTCTATTTCAGAGTTTTTAATTTTTCCAAATAATTCTTCTAAGTTTTTTTGTTTTATATGAAACTCTTACAGTTCATGTACTCAAGTTGGTTTTAATGTTCTTTTTGTCTTTAATTCAATGCATTGCTTTGTTCATTGTCTCTGTTAATATTTGCGTCTGTTTGTTTTTTATTGTTTCTGCTTTATTTTTCTGTTCTTTTTAGTTGCTTCTGATCTTTATTCCATATCCATAACTCATCATTTATTTTTAAAATTGGACCTTGACACTCTTTCCAAACGATTTAACTTCTTTTACCTTCGTTCTGATTTTGCCCTATATCATACTTTCAGATTTTTGCATGTCATCGTGAATATATACTTGTTTTTCCCTAATTTCTCTCAATTTTCTTTTGATTTTTATTATTGTCTCTTTGTCTGTTACGTTAAGAATATCAATTATACAGATTTTATGTCTACTAACAGTAGCTAATCATAATTTTTTTGAAATACATGGTTACATTTTTTTTACAATTTTGCCCATATTTCCTTTTAATCTGTTTATTTCTCAGCTCGCTCTATTAACGTTTTCGTTAATTTCTTGTGTGTCCAAATTATACTTTCTACCTTTAGAGTTTCTTTTATCAATACTATTAGTTGTGCGGATATATTAAATTCATTGTTTATATTCAGAATTCTCGGTTTATTTATTTAAGTTGGATTGCTCACGGAGAGAGTGCTTACCTATTGTGGGTTAGAATTGCAGTTATCTTTTAACTTTTGCGTTTAACCTTCCATAGATTATTTTTCAATCATTTTTTGGGCATGTCTGGTATGCAGACTCTAATTCATCATAAAACTCATCTTCTTTTTCCTCTCTCGTGGGATGTGTATTAATTAGACTATAGTTGAAGAAACGTCCTTTAAATCTTAAAATACATTCTTGTGCCAATGGCTCTGAAATCTCTTATTTTATGTTTTACTCTATTGTTTACTATGAATCTAGTGTCCAAGATGTGATCTTTAGTCGCAGCTGTAGAAAATCGTATTGTTTTTTTTTTATTATTATGGTTCCAATCCACCCTATTTGTTGTATGACAGTTATATATATTTTGTGTCTCTAGTTCGTTTAGGAGATTTTGGAAAGTTCCTTATCTATTTAATTTTTTAATATTGCATGTCGCAACCCTTCAAATGGTGTTCGTTTTTCTAGCGTACTCGTCGCCGTTTAGTCAGTATGGATTTCATATCATTTTTAGAAGACGAAATAGTCAACCTTCAGCCCAACTCCCTCTTCTGTGGAGACCCATTTCTTTCGCTCTCGTTAACCTTGACATTGTTTGTCTGTTTCTTGTTTCCCGCTAATCTTTGGCAGTATTTTGCGGATCACTACATCATTTGATTCCCTTATATCATTTTATTAATGCCCAATATCAATATTTTTAGTATCTATATTTTCTTAATGGTGTTATGTATCTTCTTAGCTTGAAACATACTTACTATATTACAAGTATCTATAGGCATCTATTGATCTTACGAGTTTTATCTAAGTAGGAGTTCAATCAATACAAGAGGACTATAAAATTCTTAGTATCGTTGTCCAACAAAAAGCGACGAAAACAAAACAAAAAAGCGACGAAACTATTTAATCTGGCCGCTAATTGCATGATAATCATGTGAGAATAAAAGATCCTAATTCTACGTTGCTTTTTATACTCGTTATCATATTTCATACATATAATCGCCGTTATCGTAATAGCCATTTTGATGTTTATTGTTGAAATTATAACCTTGCTATTTTTAAGAGTAAGAGCCTGTGATCGGTATGGGGATAGCCAGCTGCCACTGCTCGGTAAAAATTTTGGTTCACCTTGAATATTTCATTGCAGGTATTGGACCAATTATCTTATTATATTGTACCAAAGTTTTATTAGAAAAATTTAAATAAGAGCAACTATGACAGGATATATAAATAAAAATGATGAAGCTATGATGGTCTGCTTCTTAATTCTTTTTAAAACCGTCTTCACCAAGATACTTCTTCATAACTTACGATACAATGAAATTGCATGAATTTTTCGCAATATTTGTTTAATATTGGAGAGCATAAAGAGAGTCTATTAATCCTCTCGTACAAAAATGAGCGGTTTGTATTAAAAAGTAAAACTTTATCTGAATTCTATATAGGTACATCTGGAACAGCACAATAATGCAGTTCTTCCAAACCTTTTACACAAAACAAAAAATAAATATGATTGTCTGTTTTTTATGAATTCTAACATTGATATCTTTGTAAAGAGAAATAAGAAAATACTTACTCATAATCAATTTATTCTACCACCGACGACCGGTTTCGCCATTGATTGTAAGTCTCTTTACCTAAATTGAACGCATAGCATTATGCATTTGCGTATGTATTTGCATATATATATATATTTGCGGTAAAGAAAGCAATGTCCAAAGCCAATTAATCCAGTGATTGTAATGACAAACTCAAAAATATGCTTAAATAAATTATGTTGTAAATTTACAAAAATTTTTAATTTTTTAATTTATTTTCAATTTACAAATGACTGATCGGAATCTTATAGAAAAATGTTTTAACTATTTAACTTCAAAAATAATTGTTTTTCTGTGTTGTTAAGCCTTGAACGCGATCATTTTTGCACTTTTGTAAACTTTAAATAATATATTAATCGCAAGCAGTCATATTCAGAGAAAAAATGATTGTACATTTTTCAAAGTAAGCCAAAATAATCTATACAAAATTTATTTGGGACGAAAGTGTGCATTTTTACAAATTGTTTAAAAACTTACTTAAAGTTCTAACTACTTTTTGTGCGGATAACAACATGATCCTTATTCTAATATGTCCCACAAATGTGATTATGCAAAACAGTTTCATGAGATAATTTGTTCCGATGAAGACGAAGTTTTCGCCTTATATGTTTAATATTTTTTAATATCCGGAGAGACAATTATTTTTAATACCCGGAGAGACTTTCTTTGGTTGTGTAAGAAATTCTTCATCCAGTGTTTCTCGAAATATATTTTATTTACTTAATATAAATTTAAACATACTAATACATTTTACCTAAACTTTAAAAATATATTTAATAATGGCTCCATATAAAAATAAACATTTTAAGAATAAATAAGCGTGTGCAAACATATTAATTACAATAAAAAGCAGTCTTGGGATTAGCTTTATACACCTGCTCCCATACTTGCATTCTCTCCTCTTCTGGATTAACTTCCATCGTTAACTTCTCTCCAATATTAAGACAATTCATTTTTTCGCCTTCAATCGGTTTCCATTCAATTCCCAGATCACATCCCTTTGGGGTCGGATTTCCATATTTGGCAAAATTTGTCCACAAGGCAATGCATTTCTGCTGACCATTCCTTTCAGATTCTCCTACGTCAGGATTTTGACTTGTTTTAAAAAAGTAGGCTATATCATCTCCATGAAAGGCACCTGAAAATATATAAATTTATTAGGCTTTGGTCCCGACAAGGTCTTTGTAACATTGAGTTATTACTCACTGTTTCTTCCTAATATTGTGAGAATTTTTGTTAATACAAACTTTTTGTTCCAGAAAAGACCCCATTTTAAAAGAAATAGGGATTGCTGAATATGTATTATTATTTCTTTATAGGTACAAAAATACACAAAAGAAAAGTAATACAAATAAAATCCACAAGGAAAATAAATTCCTGCAGCTGGCTGTATACCATGTATCACAAAAAGGAGATTTAATTATGTAATTAGGTATATTTAAAAAAACCCTTAGAAGGGCTACATTAAAATAACAAACGTTTTCGGAATAATAATTCCATCATCAGGTTAAAAGCAGGTTAACATACCTGAGCCACCAAAATACTAGGGTAAAACCCTTAACAGAAGTTAAAGTATATATAAGGTTGAATGCTCGAAAAAATGAACTTTGATCAAATAAAAGGCATAATATATCGAGCACAGTTTAATTTAATCTTTCCCAAGTACTCTCGATCCCTAGATCATCTTCAGGGGCATTTCGTCAATTGCGGCCTATTCGACAAGAATAAAATGTCATAAACATATAATTGTACAACACACTGCACTACACAAGGACAAACACTTTAAAATTATTGAAGAATAGCTACATTGCGTGCAGAAGCCGGAGACATCATTCTGTCCGGAGGGTAGACCTCTTCAAACGGACTTCAGCTGGCAACTCTTTAACAAGTTAAAAGTAGTTAATACTTCATAGTTAAAAAATTTATTAGTATTATTCTTTTATGATATTATTATATATTATATTATCAATTTATGATACTCTGCTGCAATACCATGACAACTTTTTGAAGTACTGTTCACCATGTTCTTGCAATTACATCCAGAAACTGAATATTATAAGCACCAGATAGCCTACAACATTTCCTAGTTATTGGCAAAAATCTTCTTCTTCTTGTTCTTCTTATTTTTATGTAGACATGACTCTGATTTTTCAATGTGCCTTCAGTAAGTTGTCGTTTCATCCTTTTCGTCTTACTATTTGGGAACCATCTCTTGCGTCTTTACTCTCTATTTGTTGTCATTCGGCTTAAGTCGACTTTACACTACATGATTTTATCATATGACAATATCATATGGGATTTGTTATGATTCCTCGTTTCTATGATATTTTAAAAAATCGTGTTCACACTGAACGATAAGTTATGACGTATGATATGAGTGACTCTGAGGTTTTATTAATTTTTCCTTTTGTTTATGATCATAGAGATATAAGACACAGTATAGGTAAGAACTATTAGATTGGAAAATAAAACTTTGCTTACATTGGCTTCCCGCATTTTAATAATAATACGCCGGCAACAACTGCGTACAGCTAATAGTAAGAAGAAAAAGATCAAAGAAATAGTGGACGGGACATATCAAATGTAGTGTTTATATTATACCTACCTAATTAAAAATAATTAATAAAGAAACTAAACTAAAATTATGACTAAGAAGACTACAAAACACTAAACTAAAAATAAAATAAACTAAATAAATGGCACAATAGCACAGATTAGACAATGGGCTCAATATCAATGCAACAAACAAAAAATAAATAAATAAATAAAGAATGTTGTCTCTCGGTAAGGAAATGTCACTGAATTGACAAAAGAATGAGGCGCGATATTTAAATATGTTGGTGTTACCGGTATTATTGCCGAAAATAATATGATTTTATCATGCGGAATAGGTACCGTTCTATTCTTTTGTGACAAGCTACGACGAGCCGCATTACATGTCACTGAATTGACAAAAGAATGAGGCGCGATATTTAAATATGTTGGTGTTACCGGTATTATTACCGAAAATAATATGATTTTATCATGCGGAATAGGTACCGTTCTATTCTTTTGTGACAAGCTACGACGAGCCGCATTACAGTTTTTATGACAAAATCATATGACAAATAACACAGTGTAAACATGTAAATTTCACTCCATGACCAAATCATATGACAAATCACATTATAAATCATATAGTGTAAAGTCGACTTTATATGATCGTTCCATTCTACTCGTCTATTTCTTATCCAGTTTTTAACGTTCTCCACCTTGCATCTACGTCGTATATCTGTAGTTCTAGCTCTGTCCATAGTATTTTCACATCAATTTTTCTAAGTGTTTTAATCTCTGCTGTTTCTAACATCCTTTTTGTCTTTTTTGTGTCAGGTCGTGTTTCTTCCGCATATGCCATTATTGGTCTGATGACTGTTTTGTAAATTCTGCCTTTCATTAATTTCCCGATATCTTTATTTCTCCATATTGTTTCTTTCAGGCAACCTGCAGCTCTATTTGCTCTATTTACTTGATCTTCCTCTTCAGTTTCCAGCTTTTCGTAGCTAGATAATGCAATGTCTAGATATTAAAGCTCTATCACTTGTTCTATTATCTGACCTTCCAGCTCCAATTTGCACCTTAGTAAATTGGCTGTTATAACCATGCTTTTTATTTTTTTTGCGGCAAAATTAACATGTTAAATTTTCTAGCGGTTGTATTAAATTGGTGCAGCATACGTTGTAAATCATCTTAATTTTAAAGGAGTAGTGTTGCGTCGTCTGCATAGCAGATTATTTTAGGTTGTTTTTCTCCCATTTGGTATCCTTTTTTAGTTCTTATTTGTTTTAATTATTTCATCCACAATCAGTTTAAATAATATAGGACTCAGAGAATCTCCCTGTCTTATCTCACTACCAGCTTCAATAAGGTCAGTTAGTTTTTTTTCTACTTTTACTTTTATTTTCTTGTTTTGGTAGATACATATTTTCGATCGTTTTGATTATTCCTAGAGGTATCTCTCTTTCGTATAATAAGTGAATAACGTCCTTTAATTTGACCCGGTCAAATGCCTTCTTAAGGTCCTCGAAACATAGATATGCCGGTTTGTTGTATTCTAATGATTTCTCTTGCACTTGCTTCATTATAAATATACCGTCGGTGCATGATCTTCCCGGCCTAAAACCTTGTTGTTATTCTGCTAGTGTTATAATATCATTCAGTTTATTTGATATCATTTTGGTTGTTAATTTTAGTGTTGTGTCTAATAAATTAATTCCTCTGTAATTTCCAAGGTCCGATTTGTATCCTCTTTTCAACAGAGGTATTAGGATGTTTGGTCTCCATTCTTGAGAAATTCTCTTTTGATTTATTCTTATTCGGATTCGTTTTATTAGTTGTTTGGTTCGTCAGACCTGGTCCTCCCTACTTTAGGATTTCATTCCGTATTCTATCCTCTACTGGTGATTTTCTGTTTTTTTATTTCCTTAATGCTTCCTTTGACTTTTCTTCCTCAATATTTATTTCTTCGTTTCTTCGAGAGAAAGTTAGTTTGTAGTTTAATTTGTTTTTGACAATTATATTGCCAACATGAAAATAATGAATAAATCTTCTTGTTTCTGATTAAAAATTTTTTAACATACTTTTAATGTTGGCAATATAATTATCAAAAACAAATTAAACTAGAAACTAACTTTCTCTCGAAGTTGGCATTTCGAAAAAGGAGAAACAGAGTAGATCTATAAGTTTTTATATTAATGTTTTTTAAATCCGTTTTACAGCAAATTTTGTTAACAAAAGTAATTTTCTTTGGTGAGTTAAGACTTTTTTACAATTATTCGTTCCACTTTATCAGATGATTTGTATTTTTTCTTTTAGCTCTTAAAAATAATTGTAACCGCAACTGAAAGCTTAAGTATTATAAAACAGTTCTCCAAAAGAGCCCTTTATTGACTTCAACCCATGATTTGAAATTTCCGCGGGAGCTATATGTGGTTTCAGTTGTTTTCCGGGTTACATATACAGGGTGGTCCTTAAGTAATTGTACAAATTCGGTACTTTAAAATATTACGATTTAAGCCAACTTGATTTTATAAAATGTTGATATTAAGAAAGATACAAGGTGTTAAAGTGGAAATTTAAAATTTTATTTTTCGCTATATAACTTTTACGTTTGTAAATATTTTTGGACAAAAATTTATAATTGGATGCTTTTAAGTAGGATAAATTATAATTTTATACAAACTTTAATGTAACTGATAGAGGGCGCCACATATGCCACATGTGTGGCATAGATTTGCGCTTAACTTTTATGCTCTTTAAGTTAGCTCTATTTGTGTTAAAAAATATTGAAGTAACATTATTTTTACAAAGAAAAGGTATACTTGTTAGTAACCTCAAAATTTAACTGTTTTCGAGATAATCGCATTTTATAAGTCAGCTGCATAATAATTCTTAGTTCTGATATTTGTGCGGCAAAGTACTAAATACATGTAGATAAGCATAATTCATAGTTTATTCTTATTAAAACAACTCAAAGATGATAATGTAACATTACAAAAAAAATTTTATGGCTGCTAAATGTCTTATTGGAGAAAATATTCTTCAGCTTCTGCTTTATGTCCGTGTCCGTATTCAGACGTTGGCCGTCATCGTGTTTACAATTTCCCTTTTCTATCGCTTAAGTTTCTATACCTGCTGGCGTTGTATTACTTTTTCCCTATTGTAAAATGCTAAAAACTCAAAATATGTGGTTTATGTAAGATGGTACAACACCACATTCTAGAGAGAAGGCAGTAAGAACATACTTAAATATAACTTTTCTGAACGTTGGAGTGGTCGTGGCAGTCATATTCATTGGCAATGTGGTCAGATATTGATATAATTATTTAATTTATAAAAAATCCCAAAAGAAAACTTATTATTCATTACGTAAATTGTTTACCCATTTTTATTAGAACAATTATAAACTAAAGCACAGGTTTTGAATAACACATATGTGTCTTGTTTCACAATACTTTTGCTACAAATCTAACCTTAAAGACTCAGCATTTTTACAAAAACATCAACGTTGGCCTAATAACAGATATCGTTATAAATATAGTAAACAAACAGGCAATTTAGTTCAGCATAATATTAGTTCGTCAGTTAATCATAATAGTTCATTTGTTCAAGATGTAATTATACTTACTGGTAAGCTGTAACGTAATCGTATAAATAAGTAATGTCATCGATAGGTTACTCCGTGTGTATATAAGTAACCAAAGAGTAAGAGTTACACAGTTTAATATATTATGTAACCTCTGCGACAAATAAGATGTAGTTCCATAATATACCATAAGATTTGGATATATTTCCAAAAGAATATATTCATCCATCATACATTATAGTCACCACGTAGCCCAGAATTTAATCCGCTTGATTTTGGTGTATGGGGCGTATTAAAACATCGTGTCTACAAGAATCCCATTCGCAACCAACTATGGGAAGAAATAAATACTGCAGCAGTTTCTTTAGAACCAATGATGCTATTTAATATGAGACGACCTTTTATGGAATATATTGACAAATGAATTAAATAAAATGGTGGACATATCGAACACTTACTTTGACAAAAAGTTATGTTATTTAGTTTAACTATTTCCTAATTTGTTTTGTAAACAAAATGTTTTGATTATGACTTTAATTTAACATAAAACGTAAAATGTTTGATGTAAAATCCTATTTTTCTGTTGTTTTTTCAAATCCTATTATTAATTATCCTGCTGATATATTTATTTTATTTAATATTTCGTTAACTATTAACTTTAGTTAAAGGTATTTTATACCAAAATTTAGATTTATTAATGTTTTTGTCTATTTTTCCTTCGTTGCCTGGAGTAATTGCCTTAAATCAGAATTATGCAGCTGATTGGTAAAATGCGATTATCTCGAAAACTGTTGAGTTTTGAAGTCATTAACAAGTATAACTTTTTTTTTGTTAAAATATCGTATCTTTAATATTTTTTGTCACAAATACAGGTAACTCAAAGAGCAAAAAAGTTAAGTAATAATTTGTACCACATATGTGACATATGTGGCGCCCTCTATGAGCTACACCAAAGTGTGCATTAAATTATAATTTCTTATATTCAAAAGTACCCAGTTGTAAATTTTTGTGCATAAATGTTTACAAACATGAAAGTTATAGCGAAAAATAAAATTTTAAATTTGCAGTTTAACACCCTGTATCTTTCTTAATATCAACATTTTGGACCACCCTGTATATATATATATATATATATATATATATATATATATATATATATATATATATATATATATATATATATGCATCACCTTGTACACCCTATACAACACTTTTGGAAGTTCAAACTGAAATGAAAATCAGTCTAGTATTTGGACAATATAACTAAAATAACAGCCCGGTACGCTAGCAGCGGCACCTATACGAAGTAATAAGAAGTCGGGAGACCTTTCTTTGATAGCAAATTAGGAGCCTCTTACTAGAGGCTGCTGAACGACGCTAGAAGTAATCTTTTACTCCGATATGCATCTACGGTTCACCCTTGAAAAACACTATATTTTTCAGTCGTCAGAATACAGAATTATATTAGTATTATATTATTAATTTCAGAATTATATTAATACTTTCAAAATTAATAAAATCTAGTCATCAAATTACCTTTCAGATCCGAGGTAGATCTACCTTTAAATGTATTAAGCTTGGTGTCTAAAGTAAATTTGTAAAGATAAATTGGACATTTGGAAACTTTTGCTTGATTTTTTACAGAGGTTAGTACTCCAGCAATAAAATATGAGTCACCTAGCAGCTAAAAACGAAAAAACAAAATAAATAATTTTATCACTATACATTAGGGTGGAGCGAAAAAAGTCGGGTGACATAGTTGTTAAAATATGCGTAAGTGTTAACAAAAAAAGATGGCAAAATTTTTTTGACCAATTTTAATATTTTGGGGTTCCTCAAGACATTTAAATTTCGGAATTTCACCGATTTCCGATTAAATTGTCATAGTAAAGATATTAATAAAAAAATAGCATTTTTAAGCTGTCATAACGGAAAAAAGATACATTTTTTCACTCAAAATAATATATTAAAACATATGTTTTCTACTACCAGGGCTTCTGGTTCCTCAAACATATTTAATTTTTCAAAAATTACTTCTTAATTCCTAAAGTGACGCCGCCACTGGTAGCAGGCCAGCGCGCCGTCTTCGCTGCGCATATCACAACTTACTTGTATTAACTTGTTTAAGCGTTTTACGCCTATTACGACTGTCAGGTTTAGTTGTGTGTGAAATATTAACGTCCTCGCAGGTGAGAAAATAATAATGGCAACTAGAAGTAAAGACAAGTGTGTTGTTTTTGGACATCCAAAATTATTGAATGATAGAATGTTGCCAACGTTTAGCGATGTTATGTGCCATTATTTGTTTGTACAACATGACTTAAAGGAAAAATTTGCCGAAAAGGATCCTCCTGTTAGTGAGATTTTAAAACAAACGGTGAAAAAAATTTAAGAAATTTGGCATAAAGCTTCAATTGCTATAGTGAGTAAAAATCGAACATGGGACAAAATCAAAAAGTTTCACCAATGTTACAAACTTATTTAAACAAATCTAAAGAGTAGAAAGAATATTCAGACGATTAATCTTAAATTAGAGTCATTTAAAGAAAAGGCCTCTAAGTTATTTGATATAGCCGCTTGCAAGTGTGAGTTCCAAACATGTAAGTGTGAAAAATCAAAAAAAGTACCCCAAAGAGAACAAAACTTTCTTGCTGACCAAAGAACTAAGAGACTAATGGCTATTGGAACAGTAGACATAAAAGTTAGTACAAAGATTGCAAAAAATCAGATCAGAAAAACTTGTTTCCTTAAAGAAGAAGATTCAAAACCTGGATGTAGTTATTTAGATGTACAGGAAAACTTTTTAGAATTCAGTTCTAATGATGAAGACAATAAAGAGGCCGACGTTGAATTTGATAGCAGTTTTAATAAATCTCTATGTAAGTTTACCCTCGATTTTACCAAACCATGTGTAAAAACATTGATATTGATTTTATTGTTTAGGTGAAATAAATTCAAAAACTACGACCTTAACAAGAAGAAATCTGAAATTCGAATCGGTAGCCTCTACCCTTTGCCAAGAAGAGGAAGACGATATTCCTGGTAAAAGATCAGATCCAGCTCCAGATGAGGTCTCGGGTAAGTTTAGGTTATAATTTGTTTGAATCATGTACCTAAGTATAAACATGAAAACTTTTCTTTTTAGACAAATCAAGTATGAAAAATAAAAGTTTATCACAAATGAGACTAAAGTTACCATCAGTGGCACTTGCATGTGACAGAACTGGGGTGTCCGATCGTGCAGCAGCTATAATAGTTAATGCTGTTTTGGAAGACACGGGTGTTATATCAAAAGGAAATGCAACAATGACAATAGATAGAATGAAAATCATAAGAGCCCGAACATCACAATGAGAACTTTGTATGGCCAAACCCACGGAAACACCTGCTATTATAGGATTATTCTTTGACGGCAGAAAGGATTGAACACAAATTTATGAAACAACTGCAAATAAACGCCGGTGTATTACAGAAGAACATATATCTCTTGTTAGTCAACCAGGTTCTCAATATATAGGACACGTCGTTCCAGAAGGTAGTTCAGCATTAAATATCAAAGCATCAATTATAGTTTATTTACCAGAATTTTAATTTAAATGACTTAGTTGCTGTTGGATCAGATGGAACGGTAGTAAATACCGGAGCAAAGAACGGGGTAATTCGTTTGTTAGAGAAAGAACTAAAGCGTCCCCTGCAGTGGCTTATTTGCTTATTTCATTTTAATGAGCTTCCCCTGCGGCATGTGTTTAAAGAAATTGATGGCGAAACTTCAGGTCCTTGCGGACACAAAGGTTCAATTGGGAAAAAACTGGAATCCTGCGAAAATCTTCCAGTAAAACAGTATAAAAGAATAGAATCAGATCTACCACAGCTAAATCGCAACGGGTCTGATTTAAGTACTGATCAGCAGTATTTATTGGACATAGTGCAATCAGTTGAAACTGATAACGTATCTGCTTCTTTGCCCTCAAGAAATCCAGGGAAACTGTCACATGCTAGATGGCTTACAACAGCTAACCGAATTATGAGGCTTTACGTAGCAACCGAAGTTCCAGATGAAAGTCTTTTTCTGTTGGCAACTTACATTTCCAAAGTTTATGCCCCCTTTTGGTTCAGAGTGAAACTTCGGCCATCGTGTACTGACGGATCAAGACACTTTTTCCAATGAATCAAATCATGTAGCACACTACCTGAAATGGTTAAAAAAATTATATATCCCGTTATCCAACGTAATGCATTTTTCGCTCATCCAGAGAATATATTGTTGTCAATGCTTACGGATGAAGATCTGAAATACAAAGAACTTGGCATACGACGTATTCTAAAGGCGAGGAGGGAACGTAGACAAACTATACGGGAGTTTAATATCCCTGTGCTACGTTTTGATGCCGACCATTATTCGGAGATGATATCTTGGTACAAATTAAGCGCTACTGAACCACCACTGACAATGAAGATGGATATTAATCTTGATTTAATATCTGGTATAAATACTTCTGATTTTCCATTATTACCTAGTAATACTCAAGCAGTAGAACGTTGCGTTCGCTTAGTAACTGAAGCGTCAGCTGCAGTGTGTGGTCAGAGTAATCGCGATGGGTTTATTAAAAACCGGATTCAGTCAAGACAAATGTTGCTATATTATGAAAAAATATCTGACTATTTTAAAAATAGAAATGAATAATGTTAATCAGTTTAGTTACCTACTAGATCATTTTTGAGTTATTGTTTTGTTTTTCATTATTCTGAACTTAAAGTTAATAAAAATGTTATTTAACTAAATACCATCTTTTTGTTCCAGTTTGCTATTTTTCAGGTCACTTGAGGATGCATTAAATGTTAAAATTTCAATTTGAGAATTGTTAGGTTATTTCCTACAATCTTAAGTAGCATAATAAAATATGTGTCATGAATGTATTACAAAAATTTAAAAAATAATAAAAATTATCTTAGAGGCTGAAAGTTCATATATTCTCAAATATGTCATCCTCTTGAAAAACCTCAGGATATAAAGTCACCTGTTTTATTTTTTGTATACTTGGTTTTGATTGTAAGAAGCATATTTTTTCAACTATGACACAACGCTATTTAACTTTTTTTTATTTTCGTTCCACCCTACTATACATATAGTTATAGATTGTGTTATTATAAAAGCACTGAATACTAAATTATCAATAAGTTTAATGTATATTAGTGACTTCCTTGGGCCTGTTTTACAGAGCAAAGTTTATTGAAATAGGGTGTAATATTAGAAATAGACACTCTCAGTTCTTTTTCTATATTTAGTTCTATATTTGGCCTTCAAAGCAGCTATCGAGGAAAATCCTGTTTCACAAAGGTAAGATGTTGAAAACGGTAATAGTGTACGCAATGCTCTGGTTTTCAGCGCTGAAACCTCATCATTTACCCTTGACCAAAATTGTCTACGCATTAGTCGGTCGTCGGCAAAAAAATATCTTTTAAAATTTTTTTCAGCATCGCTAAATGAATTTTAATGGTTTCAAAAACAACTGTCACGTGTTGTTCTTCAACCTTGTAAGTTTTAATATATTCATCCAAATTTGCAGACATTTCTAGGTTTTTTTTGCTTTAAATTTTTACTCCACGATTCCAAGTTTCTACAAAAATCATTAACTTTATCACTCGTAACCAATATATGTGTATTGGCTCCTTGAAACTGAAGGTTTAAAATATTTAGTTTCTCGATTATGTCAACCAAGTAGCTCAATTTCATCAAAAATAAACCATCGCGGAACATCTCGGCTTCCGGTCTCTTTTCTTCTTTTAGAAGAATGACGATTTCATGTCTTTTCAAAATGTCAATTCAAAAACACGTTGTAAAAATTTCCCACGTGATAACCATCTTGCCTCACAATAAAATAATTATGTTAAATGTACTGCACCCATGTCTTTACAATGTACAAAAAAGATTCTAGTTTTCAAAGGTCTTATTTTTATGTAAATAACTACTGTTACAACCGTAGTTAGTACAATATTTAGGCCAGGAGACATTTTTTGGAAGCCAGAGCTTCTCTGTGGATCATACAGTGTTTCTATATACACATTGGAAACTTTTGTTTCACAAACGCTTGTAGACTTTGAAATTTTCCGGACATTGCACGAGCACCATCAGTGCATATTCTGACGCAATTCCTGCACTCTATTTTTTCTTCGTTTATATAATCATTTAAGATAGCAAATAATGAGAGCGATGTTGCTTTCAATTCTGTTGATTTGCAGAAAAGTAGTTCTTCACAAAATATGATAATAAATAGGCAATAAAATGAGCATCTATTGCCTCATCAAGCTGAATCGAAAACAGCTTGTAGTGCAACTTCCCGAGTAGCTGATCCTGTACATCTTCAGCTATATCACCAACTCGACGGGCAACAGTATCATTTGATAGAAGTATAGACTCCATTTTTTTTGGCAAAATAAGCTCTTCACCAATAGTGTGAGGCTTCTTGCATCTGGCTATTATATATTAGACTTAATAAGAGGTAATTAAAGTTTTTTCATTCACAGTCAAAGTTTCTTTTAAAAATGATTTTTTAAAAATGATTTTTGCTTTTCATGTAATTTTAATTTTAACTCCAAGAATTCTCTGAGTTGGTTAATATACTTACTCTGAAGTGTTTCCAAATGTTTTTTAAGTTTATTAGGTTTCATGCTGTCGGCTGCTAAAATGTTTGAGCAAATAATACAATAAAAGCAAAACCCAACAACCACCACAGCAACTGATATTAGACAATGAAAGAATTGAACACGTGGATTCGTACATCTACTTGGGAACAACAGTTAACTCAAATTGGGATCAAGCGAAGGAAATACGTATAAGAGTATAAAAGGCAAGAGCATCGTTCACTAGCATGAAGCAAATTTTCACCTCTAAAAGCCACACCCTACCTCTCAAAATTCGACTTCTGAAATGTTATGTATTCCCGGTTTTGTTATATGGAATGGAGGCGTGGACAATGACCGCAACATTGATGAAAAAAGTAGAGGCCTTCAAAATGTGGGCTTACCGACGTATATTACGTATATCCTGGACTGAGCACGTGACCAACGAAGAGGTACTACGCCGGATAGGTAAAGAGAGAGAGGTAAGAATAAGTATCAAGAAAATAAAGTTGGAATACTTGGGTCACGTTATGAGACATAATAAATACAGAGTACTACAGCTGATCGTTCAAGGGAAAATAGACAGCAGAAGGGGTCCAGGGAGGAGAAGACACTCGTGGCTCCAAAACTTGCGGCAATGGTTCGGATTGTCATCTGCTGAACTATTCAGATCTGCCGTAAACAAAGTCAGAGTAGCCATGTTGATTGCCAACGTTCGGAACGGACAAGGCACATGAAGAAGAAATAATACATAGCAACCTTTCTTCTTTATTTACTTCAGTAAAAGTAAATCCAAAATTTAAGTATTATTGAGAATATTTTCTTGATTTTATTTTTGAAATAACTCTCGCCTAAGCACTTGCTGATGCTTTACTGGTATCTAATGCTCGCTTACGCCGAGTTAAAAATTTATCGATAATTTTGTATAAATTTATATTTACCTACTGCTTGGTATATCTTATTGTAGTACCGTCAACTGCAATTAACACGCAAACATACACGTTTACAATAAATGAACTGACTCGACTAAACTGGTCTCGGACAGAACTGTGGAGTGAGGAGAGTAGATGCAGGCAGCAGACAGACGATCGAGAACATTCAAAATATCGGAACTTCTCGCGAAGAAAGGCGATCGGTTCCGAATCGGTGTTGCCACATATCAATAAATTTATTAAGTCTCAGTAATATGGTAATTACAGTAAGATTTTACTGTAAGTTTTTTGTCAAAATACAAGATACTGTATGGATACTGTTATAATGATGATAATCTGTATGTCTGTAAGTGTATTTTACGAAGGAATTGTACAAATAAATAAAAGTTGTAAACAAATAGTAAATCTAAAAAGACTGGCCGTTTAAGTTGACGTTGCAGTAGTGTCAGAAATGGTATATTAGCAAAAATTGTAATAGTAGATTGAACTTTTAAAATGTATCCGTAAATATTATAGACTATTGATTACTTATCTCAAAAATTTACGAGTGATCTATGAACAATGCTGCAAGAAGGTTCTTAAACAACAAACATAAGGATTCCGGTTAGTGGCCATTGACGAGGCAATGATGAGATTATAAATTATCTAGCAAAATCGATAAAACTTCTAGTAAGACTTCTAGTATGAAAAATCACACAAAATTATTAATTACCAAATTATATAATGCAGAAATCTTGGTAAAATCAGGGGCTATTATTCATTACCGTTTTAGCACTACTGATGATGTTGGTGATAATCAGTACACCGAGTAGTGGCGGTTTGCCTGTTTCTGAATTATTCTTTTATCTATTTGTTTCTGTTCTATAAAGTTAACTTTAGAATT
Organism: Diabrotica undecimpunctata; assembly: GCF_040954645.1. Lineage (NCBI taxonomy): Eukaryota > Metazoa > Arthropoda > Insecta > Coleoptera > Chrysomelidae > Diabrotica > Diabrotica undecimpunctata. Next base: position 74,045,911 of record NC_092803.1, on the reverse strand, counting down.
AATTACTACTTACCAAGTAGGGATCATCTATGTTTTTGTCGTTTTTATAGTAACTGTCCAAGATTTTAGTTATCTTTTTAACTAGATCTGTATCTGACAAATCAGTTTCTTGGGGAAGCAACCTGTCAGTATGTAGTTGATGGCTAATATCTCTATCTCCATTCATCATTCTGAATGCACTAAATATACCTCCCTCATAATCACAGAATCCTACTATCACTGGCACTGCATTATATTCCCCGGATTGTATCACTTTCATTGGATCCTTGGTCAAAAATGCTGTGGGATTTGGTTTTTCTACTACTGGGGAAATAATTCCGAAGTCTCCTATAATGTCTTTTGACTAAAAAAATAGTGTAATTATAATATCAAGAATTTAAAGGCATATTTACAAGACAACAAGAACAATTAAACGTTATATCTTTCCGTAAACAAGGATTTAATATTTGACAGTAATGGCATAAATACAAACACGTGAAGAAATATCAAGAACTATTAACTGTTATTAAAACCAATGAAGATAAACAGAACTTGTTGTTAGAGCCAATGAAAGTAATAATATTCTTAGAACATCTAGAGACAGTCACAAGTTAAGTGAGCATCGTTTAATAGCAAACCAGGAACTAAAAACACAAGCAATAGAAATAGCAGAGGATTCACCAAAACTATAATTTAGATTCTTCGAAAACACCTTTATTGTCTTGAAGCACGAAGAATAAAGAAAAACTTATCCCTTAGGCAAATAAATAATTTAGACCCCAAAATCCAGTGTACTATGAAACGGAAAAAGAAAAAAAATTGCCATTTTTGAATGTATGAAGAAAGACAGAAATATAACATACAGGGTATACCGAATGCCAATCCATACCGACAGATATTTACACGATGATTTATACCACCATTTTGCAAAGTAGGATTCTGTCATCAAAATCCTAATCACAAGTTTTAAAAGACTAACAAAGGAGGAACACAACTGCGAGGAAATGCATAAGATAAAAATTGCTTCTCCACGTCCGTAAGCAAAGAAAATATGTCTGTCGATGAGTTCAAGAAGGATTAATGTCATAAATTTGAGTTTTAAGAAATTCACGGTTGAAATTTGAAATATTTTTAAATTGCGTTTTTCCCATTCTTTCTTGGTAATAGTAGAAAAAATTGATAGACCTACTGTTTTTCGTGTGGAGTTGTCTGTCTTCCATAGGACTCGAACCCAGGTGGTGGATAGGGGAACGCCCTAACCGGTCCTAGGACCGGTGGGTAGCTGGGAAATATAAATACCAACCGCGAACCAAAACAGACTAAGGTGTGGCAGCGCTAACAGAAGAGTCCCTGGCCCTCTACGTTGTGGGTTGGGCTAGAGTCCGACAACCTCTTCCTGTAAAAAACCATATGTTACGTAACCTCAGGAATTATTAGTTGGACGGAACTCACGACAACGACTCTGTAAAGGAAAAATGGAATTGAGATTAGGAACGTGGAATACCCAAACCCTGTACCAAACTGGAGCACTCACATTTTTACTAGACATAGTGAACACGTACAAAGTAGATGTTTTAGCACTGCAGAAAATCTGGTGTACGGGAAGAAGAAAACCTGGAAGACGAAAGAGATGAGGTTAGAGGAACAGCCGAGAGGGCAGAAAAACCATCAACGATTCTTGATTTTAAAGATGCAGTTAAAAAACTAGCCAGATACAAATCACCCGGAATAGATAATCTCCCAGCTGAACTATTTAAAGAAGGTAGCCACGATACCATAATTACATTATATCAGCTTATAAAACAAATATTGACACAGAAATCTCTTCCCAATAATTGGAATATTAGAATACTTACCATACACAAAAAATTAGATATCTTTTAATGCTCTAATCACAGAGGAATGGAATTACGCTTCTAAATGCAGCGTTATAAAATATTTTTCTCAGTACTATATCACCGTATGGCACCATAGCAGAACCGATAGTAGAAAAATACCAGACTGGTTTCAGAGGTGGTAAATCGACAGTTTATCAGATTGCAACCCTGAAACAAATTTTAGAAAAAACATTGGAATATGGCATTGATACTCATCACATATTTATAGACTACAAAGCAGCCTACGACTCTGTGCATAGAAATGTTCAAAGCAATGAAAAGGCTAGGAATACCAAATAGTTGGTAAATTTAACAAAACAAACTCTTGAAAAAGTTGAATGTAGTGTACGAATTCAGGGGAAACTGTCTTAACGTTTCAAAACAAATACAGGCTGCGCCAGGGAGACACTCTCTCATGTCTACTGTTCAATCTGGCTCTGGCAAAAGTAATACGTATGTCACAAATCACAACTATTGGTTCAATATATAACAAATCAGTGCAAATCCTTGCCTATGCTAATGATATCAATATTGTTGGGAGAACAGAAGACGCTGCACGAGAGGCGTGTGTAGCATTAAAAGAATCAGCACAAAAATGGGTTTAATAATAAACACCAACAAAATAAAGTATATGAAAATAAGCAAGAAGCCACAAATCCTACGTCCACTTGTTATAGAAAACGACGTCATCGAAGCAGTGAACGAATTTGTATACCTGGGAGCGCTCCTTAACACTGAAAATAGTACTACCGCATAGATAAACCCTAGAATTTAAAAGACCAACAAATGCTACTTTGGCTCAATTTCCTCCTTAAATCCACAATTATATCGAGAAATACAAAAATAAAACTCTACAAAGCAATAATACGCCTAATCCTAACATATGGTTCAGAGACCTGGACTCTGTAGACTCACTCACTAAACAAAAAGTAATGAAAACATGTAAGGAGGTTTCTAAAGAAAAGTACTACGGCGATTCCATGGAGTAGTGAATGACAATGGAGTGAGGAGAAGATGATAATACTTCGAACTTTATAGAATATGCCAGGAACCAGATACGTAAAACATATTAAGATAGGACGTCTAAGGTGGATAGGACATGTAATGCGGAAGAAACAAAATTACACAGCTAAATAAACGCTCCTCGATAGACCCATTGGTTAAGGAAGAAGAGAAAGACCCAGAACCTGGTTCCTTGATAACATCGATGATATAAGAAATATGGTAATACGTGCTTGGTGGAGGAAGGCAATGGATAGGGACAACTAGAGAGAAAGTCTTGAGGAGGCTAGGACCCACGCATGGTTGTCAAGTCAGAATGATAGACCTAATGTTTTGTAGTGAGATTCGTTGTTACAAAATATTTATTATCTTTTCAGATTTATTTTTGACATAGGTCTGTTTGTAAGATGTAGTATCGTTTAGTCTTAGTCTCTGACATCTCTTTTTCTCATAAGTATCTGACATTGGCCTTTTTAAATGGGTTGCCACAGTTAACTGTCTTAATTGAACAACATTAATTAGCAAAACTATTATTTTAATAAAAACTGAAGACTAGATAAAACTGTATTACAAAACATATTCCAATTAACGTAGACTTTTAAATCGTTAGGAGCTTCAGCATCATTTTGATCATCAGTCAGCTCCTATATAACTGGGTTGCTGATAAGAGAGCTTATAAAAGTCGAAAAATACTTTACGTTATTGGGGTATATTTATGCCACTAAATCTTTAAGATTGTTTATTTTCTGTACAGTAGGGGTAATGGGTGTTTCATACAAAGGTAATAAAGTGTTCATCGGGAGAATACGTATACTTATACAAGAAACATTCAGGAAGGTCCTGTTTAAGTCATAATTCTTATTTTAACAATTTTTCATTTTGGGTGTCTGATGAAAATTTACATACACACTTTCAGCAACTTTTCAAAGTTAATAAATCAGACTGAGTCATTCTCACGAATTCAAATTTAGGACTGCTGTTGACCTTTAGCATCAAAATTATCCAGTCTTTCGGAATTTTTATATCAATATTACGTTTTTTGAATACAAGTAATGTGTGAACATTATCAGCGTCCATATGTTATGGCTTGGCTCTAAAAACGAATGGTTAATTTGACTACGTTTTTGCTTCATTTTATATAGTATCATGATTTCCAAAATCATAACGGTAACATAAATGTTACAATTTTGATCTGCGCAACAATCACTATAAAAGTTTACAACTTCTTATGTTATCTTTTATTAGTTTAAAAATACATGATGCAATTTCCTGTCCACCACGTTGAGCTATCGAATCGTTTCATACATAATAGAAAGCTATGTTATACATAGTCCTGCCTTAAATATTCCATTTAGTTAAAAGTTATGTTGACATTACTGACTGTTGATATGTACACTATAAACACGCCAAAACATTCCAGTCTAGTTTGAGCCGTTACGATAGAGTTAACAAACAAAGAGAACCGTATTGCTGTCATTGCTCTTTATAAGTGTGGAATAGAAAGAGATGGTATTTTTTAATTACTAAAAAGGTTAAATACTACTCGTGTTTTTTTGTATTGTACTGTTAAATTATTTTTGAATATGAGAGGAGTAAGTGACCGTAAAAGATCCGGCTGGCCTTGCGTGGCTTATTATTCACACGGTTAATTCAAAAAATTAACAAAAATTCTGCACGAAAACAAAAAATTATTGCTCGGGAAATGGATATTGCGCCGAAAACCATGAGTTACAATATCAAATAAGACTTGGGACTTGGCGTTTTCAATGGATAAACAAAACAACGTCTTATCGTTGGGGCGTTAAAACAGCTGCGAGAAATTATCAATGGAGATTTTAAAAAATGTAGTGGAGCTTTTAAAACACACATGTTCCAAAATAGATCATGGATATCCCAACAAGACACTGCACCTGCGTATAAGGCGAAAACAATCCAAAAGTAGCTTGAAAATCATATACCCGAATTTTTTAGTAGTAAATGTTTGGCATCAGCCCAGACGTTAATCGACTCTATTACTAATTTGTGGTTATTTTCAGAGCGCATGGTCTGTATAAGACGTCACCATAATCAAGAGTCATTAAAACAGGCTCTGGTAGAAGTTGTGGACAATGTGCCTATTGATGTTACAGTAATCGATTAATAGCCTAATAGACTTCGGCGCTGTATTCAAGCAAATAGCGGCCATTTTATATAATTTTTTGAAGCGAAGCTTCTATACTGGCTTTGTATTACTTTCTTTACAATAAAGTGCTGACGTGAGCCTTACGGAATTAGCACCACAAGATGACGTCCTCACGGGTAGTGTCATAGAATAGCAGTTCTTGACATCGATTTACTACTCATCAATTCGTTTCTAGTCATCATACATTTATTCTAAGCAGGTTTAAATTAAAAACTGTATGAAAAAGAATTAACAAAATATAGACATTGAATGAGAACTAAAAAATTAAAAGAATATCTGTCGCTAAAAGATTCGATTCGTAACGATTGTAAAAATTTAATAAAAGTCATAAGTGTCATCTGATTAAAAACAACATTGAATCATTGGTTTAAATTTTTATAATAATTCTGCTTTTAAAATAATTTTATATAGATAAATACAATTATTATTTTTAAACTTAATATTTAGTTTACTAATAATATTTAGTCTGAATTTGATATGTTTGTCATAAGTAAACAACGTATGCTTTGTTAAAACGTTAATGGGTGGCGCTCGGAGCAAACACAATAATTTATTAAATTTGTTTAAAATATAAAAAATAAATAATTAATAAAATTACTTTATTTAATTTTAAATATACTATTTAAATTTTAAAAATAAAAAAAACATAGCGTGAAGCTCCGCGCTACTCTACATGGTACTGCCTACTGTTTCAGTTTTTGTTTGTAGTTTATATTTCATTATATTAGTAATAAATTGTGCCAAATTTTTTTAAATCAACTCAATAGTTTAATTTTTTTTAGTTAAATACCTTGTATTAATATTTATGGCCAGACAGGTATTTCTGAGAAGTCACATAAAAAGTCAAGTTGAATATCCAAAAACCGACGTTTATACAAGGAAACTCCATTTCGGAAATATAATGTTGGGAGGCATCTATGTAAATCGAGTGATATAGGTTTACCACAAGACTCCCTGTTGAGGTTATCTAGTGCTGAGATTCATTTCTGTATGAATAAAATTTTATGCCGCCTCTCTTCAGAAACAATCGTTTTTAGTATCTTGTTATATTAAAATTAAAACATGTTTCAGACACCTTTCTGTAGAATGACATACTTTGGGATATACTAAGAGTTATACAAAATTCTTAGTACATTGTGTAAATCTTTGAATTGCTGAGTTCTGCAAGGTACTTTTCCGATTCCAATGTTTTCTCAGGACATATTCCGACTGTAGAAATTTTTCATTGTAGCTCAGTAGACCTTTTCAGAGCAACCTATAATTATCATGATAACCAATCTTCAGTAAAAGAAGTAATCTCAAGAATTGTTATAGACCAAATCTACTAATTTTACACTAAAAGTTTTGCACTTAAATTATTTACATATATTCTAGAAACACACTTTTTTATACACGTTTCCCGTAACTTACTTTTATATAATCCCTTTGTATTTGGTACAGATCATGCGCATTTTTTTCTTCCAAAATTTTAAGAAGTTCCTTCTCGCTGATGTTTGGCTTACCGATAAAGTTGGCTAGATCAGCTGGATCTAAACAACCTCTCGCCCATGGATTTAAAGTCGATCCACTCTGAATAATCGCCCTGTGGAATAAACCCTTCGTCGTAGGAGATAAAAGCTGATACTCCACAGAAGCACCACCTGCACTTTCACCAAATAGTGTGACATTATTAGGATCTCCATTGAAATATTTAATATTCCTCTGGACCCATTTAAGAGCTAGCGCTTGATCTTTTAATCCAGCATTTCCTGGTACATCGAGTGAAGGATCACTTAAAGATAAAAAGCCTAAGATACCGACTCTATAGGTAACACTAACGAGTACAATATCCTCCATCATAAGATGTTCTGGTCCATATATGGATGTACTATGATTTCCGTTCATGAAACCTCCTCCATGGATATATACCATTACTGGTTTAAGTTTATTTTCTTCACTAGGTATCTGAAAGTATAAGAAATTGTGTTATTTCGTTGTAAATATAAAGAAAGGTGGTACAAAAGGTGGATCATACAAGACTAGCAAAATGTCTAAAAGAAGATATTAACTAAGTTGGTCGATTCATAATAAAACTATTACCAACTATGTATGTCCAAAAGCAATACATCAGGGGCAATACAGATAAGGTTCGTCAAAAACGATCAGAAACACTACTCACACTTGATTTAATATTTAGAATAATGTATAAACTCTAACTGTCTATGCAAAAGACTTAGAGAGTATATACAATATAAAGTTCTACAAATATTTTTAGTGCAGTTTACCTCAAACTTTCTTTATTTATGTTCATCGCCCTGTTAAAGGTCCTAATTCAATATTAACGATTGTGTACATCTATGGATAATAGAAAAAAATAGGTGTGCCTTACGCACAGGCGTATGAATGTATAATAAAGCATACAAATAATTGAAAATTATCAGCTTATTTAACCTTATGCCACAAAAGCATTTTTCAAATTTGGTAAAATTTTGTAAAAACACACATTTTACTTACACATTTTTTGTTGAAACATTATTTAAATAGAAAAATTTTAGATAATATTTTTGTCCCATTGTGGTTGGGACAGCCTATATACATAACGCAAATCTTTTTAGATATACAATTAAATAGTTTACTTACCGTTCTGGTAAATACATGCAAGCTAAGACAATCTTCAGACCCACATAATTCAAATGTTAACATATCTAGTTGAATACAACAATTTTTTTCGTGAACAACATGCAGAATTCCTTGCCATGGCTCAACTGGTTGTGGTGCCTAAAAGATAAAATATGCGCAATTAAACGTGTGATATATAGTAGGATTACCTAAGTTGGAGAAATATAGCTCCAAATTTGTGTAATTGGTACCCAGCGGCGGACTAAAGTCCAGTTAACCTAGGCACGTAGCTAGAGCCCGTAAATTAGGTTTTTAATTTTCAAATGTTTATAATTAATTTTTAATTTTTTTTAAGAAAAACATGATATTATAAACGTGAATGATAATACGTATTACTAGAACAAACGTATACAAATTATGCCGAATCGTTGATTGATGAAGTTGGCGAGTGTGGACGAGCGTTCCCGTGCTAATGCATCCACATCCGTGACTGTCGACTGTCGATACGTGTAAGCCTACTTTTACTACGCACGTGTTTAAACAGACAAACGTAGTTATTACAAATCAGTGTCTCCTAAACATTACGTAAATAATCTTTTCTGGTGAGTTTTGATTAAAAATTGTGCAAGTAAGACTTAAGTATTAAGTATCTAGACTTGATCGCAAAAAGATTGCTTTGGATTCACAGTTCAATACTTTTTGGAATTCTTAAAATAAAAATGTACGTTTTTATGAAGGTATTACATTTTTTTTTAATTAAAATAAAACCTATATAATATAAAATACCACAAATTCTTATTTTGTTTGTGATTGTAATGTTTAGTAAAAATAAATATAATTGATGATCATTTTCTTCTTTATTTTTAGTACGTAGTCTTTATTTCGATTGTGAAGATGAAACAAAAGGAGAAAATATAAATTTAACATTATCTTAAAGTAATGATGAAACTAAGAGTAAACGATATTGCATTATGGCCAGAATATTTAACAGACGCCATGCGAGAGTATTATATAAAAATCCACCAAAATCAATAATGAATCTTTGGAATTATCTTCTATTCGATTCAACGAAGGGTGGAAACAAACAACGCGACAATTAACTGTTGCTTCCTTCTTCAGAACAATTAATAGCGGGAATTAAAATTAAATTAAAAGAGGATGGTGTTGCAGTTTCGCAACGATATATAAACATTTATATAATATCAACAAGCTTTGTGCTAGTTTTGATTCTCCCCGTATTCCAAGATTACAGCTTACAGCCCGTACAAAACACGTGAGTTTGGGTTGAGGGTTGTGCATCCTACCACACAAACTTCGCTTGAGCCTTGTAAAAAATGCGAGTTTTTTTGATTCCTGAATTTTCACCGAACCAGAGGGTTCGCAATCCATTCGTGGCTAAAGATGTTTCACGGGGCAAAGTACAACTCATATAAACCATTGCATTGAACACGTACGTTTACTGTGTAGAATCGTTACATGATTATTCAATTATTGGAGTTTTGAAAGCTAGCTAATATAATTTGAACCGAGGAAATGATTGCAGGAATTTCCTTAATAATATTAGGCAATAGTTTGCAGGAAGTTGAACAAGCTGTAATTAAGTTACTAATCGATATGTTCCACAATTATACACGGTGAAACTATACAAATTCGGGAAATTAAGATTAATGTGAGATTACAAATTAATGGACTAATTTGTGATTGAACAGTGATAGTGACTCTTCAATAGAGGAATTAAAATGTTATGAATAAGATTTAAACCTAGCAGAACTGAAAAATGAAGTCTTACATAAATATTACAGTGAAGACTTTTATAAGTAGGGAAAGAAAGTATTATTTCGCCTGTATCCATATGGTCATTTATTCCGGAAAATAATATTATGCAAGTTTCACAAATTTAAACATAATTCTGAGAATTTATTTAACCCTTCCAATAAGCAATGCAAGCTCACTCAAAGATCATTCCAGAAATGGCGAGAATATTTTTTTAAAATTCACTTTAGACCAACACAAATTAAATATTTTATCATTACTTTATATAGAAAAATAATTCAAACTAATTTACAAGTTTTCGGAATTAAAATAATTCCTATTTTAATGGAATAAGCCACAACTGAAGTTTAAAATAAGTTTATTTAGTAAATTTCCACTTCTACACTGATTTAATATGTATTAGAATTCTGATGCGTGGTGTATAACTCAAGTTCCACAAAGATGTCGGCCTTCTCGCTTCGTGTAGCCGCGTTCCCTCTCCTCGAGAGAGGTACAAGAATGCCGGCAATGTCGACTCTTCCTGCTGCCAATAGCTTCGTATAGCTACCTTTTTGTTAACAGTTATTCATATAGTTACTATTTACATAAGGTTTTGGAGACGAAGTGTTATTGCAGCTCAACCTGATCGGAAAAGCAATTACAAGTCCCCGTCGGGGCTTTTATTCGCTCTTTACCGTGACAGGCCCAAATAACGCTGTGGTCAGTTGGACACGATTTGAGATAGTTCTAAGACCAATGTCTTTTCTTTCTCAGAAAGTCGTGTTCTACTGTCAGGAAGCGTTTTGTAGTCGACACGCCGGTTCTCGTACACTTGATGATTTAACTTCTAAACTGGATAACCATTATTAGGTATTATTCTTCAATTTTGGACGTCTTCGACGATAGCAGGATATTGGTTAATTAATAAAACTTAAAGGTAGCTTTGTAGCGCACCGAACCAATAAGGTCTTAGGGAGCTAGTAGTGTATGACGACTGGATTCCGTTCAGAAGATGTGCTGCAATTTTATACACATCGTGTTTTAGAATTTTCAGCACACTTCCGCCGAGAGGCCAATGACAGCGCAGTTAATAACGAGCGCTGTGGTTGGCCTGCCAAAGTAACAATCTTTGTCGTGATTGGTTACCTTGGCGACAGAATGAACTATCTTACAATAAAGTCGTCATGAGAACACAACTCAGCAATATTGACAATATAATTTTAAAATCGTAACTTTAAAATGTATAATATATGTCTGAATTCTCAATATAAATGACTCAGATAAAATTAAATTTTTCACCAAGTAACAAAAACCAAATTTGTTTAATTTATTAATGTATTTTGAGAAAGATTTCCGAATTGGAAATTGAAATGTCAATAAACTTATTTTAAACTGCAATTGTGGCTTATTCCAATTAAAATAGTAATTACTTCAGAATTAAAAGTTAGAAAAAAAGGCAATGTAACTAATCAATCCGGGTATATTTGTTTAAGTATTATTGTCTTTTTTAATAAATTATGTTTATTTAATGTTTATACATGTATATTATTTATTTTTCCTTTTGTTTTTTGGAATTAGATAATTAAATAGAACTATATACTATATGGTTTGAAACCAAACTACGAACTACCACCTACAAACTACAAAGGCAAAGTATGTGTCAAGGCTGAAAAATAGGCCCGGAATTTCAATGTCCACTAGGGTCCGCTTTAACCTTAGTGTGCCACTGTTAGTACAGTAAATTCACAATCTACCCAATACAGAAATATGTTTAAAATATTAATTTACTAAATGATTTGATTTATAATTAAATAACTGCCCAAAGCAAGGTTGTAACCAATAAAATTTCAGAAACGTCCGTAAACATAAAACAAGGTTGTGACCAACATCATACAACTTCCGAGGTACCAAGAAGCTTTATGATTAATATCAATAGAATCGTTTTTGCGTGTAAACAAAGCCCGGCTATAGAACAAGGTTGTAAGATCCAGGTCAGGACTGGCCCATCGGCCAACCCACCTGCGTGCTAGTGCGCCGCAGTTAAACATGGTACATCTACCGTTCTTCAATTTTTTTAACTTGCTCCCAATTTCGCAGTTTGACCGATTTATTTGTGCAAAGATCAATTGAGTACAATGTTTCTGAAAATTACAACTCGTATCAGCTATCAGATAATCAAAGGTAATATAACTCGAAAATGGCACTTAGGTTTTTGTGTTAATAGCTTTGCGACGTGCCCTCGAAGACCACTTTAACGATTCGGTCGCCGTTGGTATCAATATCCGCTGATTCTGTTATCATATAAGATTGTTTCATCCCATAATTATTGGTCTAAAATACCCAAACTAGTTGGAAGAAATTTGACTTTCACGCAGCTTGTAAATTACATTTGGATTATCTTTAGGAACAATTTTAGGAGGTGACTTATGAGGCTATTCACACGGTATTCTTCGTATTTTTGGGCTCCTGGTTTTTTAAAAGTGTAATAAACTCAGTTTAGCAGGGTTGTATATGTTACTGAGAATATTTGTGATTATTGCGATATGTCGTTGTCCATTAGTCTGTTTGGATAAACTAAACTAAGCTAAACTCAACTCAAACAAAGCTATGAATACAAGTAAATTAGCTCTAGTAAAGCAAGTTTTTAAAAAAATTATAGAGGAAGAGGTTTTCTTCTTGATGTGCGCATCCGTGACGAATGTTAACGATCATCATGGGAATCTGTATACTACCTGCAACAGCGCGTAAAAGTTGTACAGATGTTGTGTTGAACCAGGTTGTGTGGTTCTTTAACCGGGATGTTCTTCTTTTTGCTGGACCTCGCTTGCCAAATATTTTTCCTCACAGAATGGGAGGACATATCTGGACTCTGACATAAAAAGGACAGAGAAAACATACCAGTATTCTTACTTTTATATCAAGGGAAAGGTTGTGACTCTTGAAGAAGGTCCTTCTCCGGTTGAAGGTGGATCTAGCTTCTCCGATTGTGCGCCTCTTATCTCCTGATTGTTATTCCATTCTTCATTTATTATGGTGACGAGATACTTGTAGCGCATCACTCTTTCTACTGGGTTTGGTTGATGTAGAGTTGACCTTTTGTTATATTTTTCTTGCTAATTGTCATGAACTTGGTTTTCTTTACGTTTATATTGAGTCTATATTGTTGACTGTAATACGTGATTTTGTTTATAAAGACTTCTAGGTCTTTTAGGTTTTCCGCAAATACTATGGTATTATCTGCATATCTGATGTTGTTTAGCCGGTACCCGTTTCGAGGAATGGGTTTTTCAGTTTCGTGCAAAGCTTCCATAAATATTCTTTCAGAGTAAAGATTCAAAATTAGAGGAGACAAAATACAGCCTTACCTCACTCCATGCATGATTTTCATATATTCAATGTGTTCAGCTTCAACTCTAAGATTTGAATATCTTAGAGGAAGAGGTAGTCAATTTAAAAGGGTATATTTATATATAATACTCTCATTTTCGAATATTAATTTCGCAAAAAATCTAAATAAATCAATCACCATGTTTTTCTTAAATTTGTTGAACGAGTAAATTCTTCTGTAAACACAGATAAAAAATTAGTCGCACTTTTTAAAAATTTATAGGAGTACCTACCCAGGGCGGACAAAAGAGTTTAACGGAGTATAAGGGACAGAGAGAAACTCCTCGCCTTGGTTGATATTAAACTTTATCGATTTAAATTAAAATTAAACTTGTACGAGGGAGTCTAACGCTTTCAGTTTAGAACTAAGGCTGACGTTTTTTTAGCCAGCCCAGCGCTGGTACGATATTTTGTTGAAAATAAGTAAAATCAAAATCTGATAGAAATAAACGGAAGATTTTTTCCACAAATTAAGATGGCGATCTTACTACCATTTAGAGAGTACTAAGTAATGTATCTAATTAATTCCAATTCGAAGGATCACCCACTAACGTGGGAAATAAGAACACAAGCATTAAACAATATGTAATTTAATGATCGATGTCCAATTTACACGAGTCCGCAAAACACCACACTAAAGCACTGTTACAACTTTTAAATATGTTACTAATAAAATTGTCACATGAACCAAGAATGTTTCCTTCAGTATTAATATACTAGATTAATAATGAGCGTTTGTGAAATATGTAGCCTTTAAATATAAGCTATATAGTAATAACTAGGTATACTCAATACATCTAAAACTTTTAATCGAATCGATTTGATTGAATACTAAACTGACACTGACTAATACGCGAGAGTTTAAAACTCTAACCAAGACGCGATTAGCTAAGCTGAGATACAATGTGATACTGACTACGTGATCAGTGCCTCAGCTATCAGGGGTCAGATGAAATTTCTTCGAAATTTTTATTAGGTAGCTAATGCCTGGTTGCACCAACATATCTTAAGCTTAAGACGTGCCTTAAGCTCAGCTTATGAAACATAGTCGTTACACCATTGAGTCTTAGATCAATTTTCAGCTTGAACCGATCCTAATCTCAAGTCCCCGTTCTGTAGAGTAGGGAGGGCGAGTTAAGTTTCACAGCACTTAGGCCACAATTGACCCATTGTGCATCCTCCCAGGGAGCTGTCACCCTTAGCTCATTGTCCATCCTGCCATTTCTAGCAAGGTGGACAAGTCACCAGGAGACATCTCTCTTATGTGGGCAGGTGTGGGCCAGGACTCGCCGAACGCGTACTCTCATATTAACGATAACTCTGGGCATTCACATAGGACATGCTCTACATTTTCGTCTTCTCGTTCACACTTTCTACATTATTCGCAGCTTAAATTACTGTCTGAGGCACAGTATAAAGTTGTCTATACTGTGTTTGAGTTTAAGATGAGCAATCTAACCTAAAAAAATTGACAGTTGTGTTGTGGAATACATACACACATTTTTTTTTATTTTCACCTGTATCTGTTACGCTCTAAAATAAATAAAACAAGGAGAGTTACTACTTAAGATATAATCAATATTTAAATTCAGAAAAAAAAACTATGTACCGACTGATGACAAGAAAAACTCATTCAGTACACATTTCAGTAAATTACAGCTTTGGTAGTGTTTAATGTTTGTTGCATTTTTGCAAGAAAAGGTCATTAACTATCATAATCAGCCATATAATATAGAAAAACCCATATAATGTAGATTATAAAATTAGTTGATTGTGATAGGCAGTGATCTTTTCCAGAAAAATGTACAAGAAAAGTAAATGGTCATTTACTGTAATGTATGCTTAATGACTTTTTGTTTAGCTTAAGCTATAGCTTAGCTTAAGCTATAGCTTAAGATCTGTTGGTGTAACCAGGCATAAAACCTCCTTTTGAATGGTTGTTAAACAGGAATTTTCTAGATACCAGCTTTCAATGGTTAAAAATGGTTTTGAATACTTTATACCAGTGATTTCTTTGGAATTTGCTAGGACAAAGTTACCTCATAAAATTAAAAATTGTTTGCTACCAGTAGCGTAACATCACTTGGATAAGGATAAAGATAACAAAAAAAAAAGGTTAAGGATAGAAAACAACTATATATATATATATATATATATATATATATATATATATATATATATATATATATATATATATATACATATATATATATATATATATATATATATATATATATATATATATATAAAATATATTAGAGTTTTCCAAAACTATATTTTTAAAAAATATTTATTTAACACAAAATAGTAACAATAGGTTTTACTATGATAAAAGCAGAATCTAGACTAACTTACAAATATGATTTTTATACAGAATGAAATATAATATTAAAAGTACAATATATAACATTCGGAACGTATGTTGTCTCAATCAGCGTTCTTCAGTTCACTGGACTTGGGTCATTACCTTATTAAAGCTTAGTTCGTAATTTATGGGTCGATAACTCCTCCTCTCCTAGAACTAAGCCTGTCGTGGAAGTTCGATTGTTTGCCCTTCTTCTTCCTTCTTTGTAGAATTGTTTTTCTTGGTTTTCGCTATTTTCTTTTGGAATAGAACAATAATTGTTATAATTATTCCAATATACAATAGAGTTGTCCAAATACTTGGAATGTGATACACAGGCGTAGTTTGTAATATGAGTCTTAATTCATGATTTGGAATATCTTTAAGTTTTAATAAATTTAGCGTTATTTCCAGTGGTGCTATTTTAAGAATGTCGAGATTTAATTGTGGTGCGTTTATCATCATTGGTTGTCCTGATGTAACATCTTGAAAGGTTAACTCTTTATTCTGGAATATAATTTTACATGGTGTGTTCTCTATAAGATAAATTCCGTTTACGATTTTTATTTGCGTCTCTTCTGCACATTTAATGAGTATTTTTTTTTTCTTTAGGAAAGACAGCTAAATATTGGTTAATTTCTGGAATAATTTCGATATGGTTTAATGGAATTTTCGCTTTTAAGTATTGGAAGTGCGTGGAGATGCCATGAAATAGAATTTCATCTTCACATGAGTGCTCGTGGTTGATTTGGAGATAACCAGAACATTGAAAGATCTTACCATAAGTACAAATGTCATTTAGAGGAATTGTTATTTTTTCGTTTTTTAATAAAGATCTTGAGTTTGGTAACATGATAACAAATTCTGACTTACTTTTAGTTGGGATTGGTAATAATTTATAAAAGTCGAAATTAGATTCATAATTAATAGGAATTGAAAGAAAATATTGTATTTGGTTCTTTTCTATTTTACATGTTATTTGGAAAATAGCTTCGAAATCTAAAATGTTTTCATATTTTACTTTAAAGGGTAGTTGTGTTTTATAATGTGATGAAATTTTTTGGAGTTCGTTATATAATTCACTAGACTTAATAATGCTAGGATGTAATGTAGTGTTTTTAGTTTGCAAAATGTAATAGAATTTTGGACATTTTCCATTGTATTGAGTATTAGGTTGTATGTTATTATAATTTCGTTAAACATGTCTTTTAAACAGTTGACGTTTTTAAGATTTGCGTGGAAGTCTACTATATTTTTTATTGCCAAAATTTTTGATTTTAAATTAATTTCATTTTCTTGTATGTTTTGAATTGTTTCATTAAAATTATTGATAATTTCGTGACTTGTATGTATGTTTAGAAGATAGAATTTTTCCTCAATGTTATTTTTGACGTACTGTGCTATATTAACATAATTTTTTGTTTCGTTATTGAAAAATTTAAAATTAGAAAGATTATTTTTCAGGTGATCATACTGTATATTTAAGCTATCATATTCTTCTAAAAGCGGATTTAAATTGTAGTAATGGACAAATGTTGCAGGTCCCAATTTGATTGGTAGTATGCCTAGATTATGGGTAACATCTTTTATTTGGATTGCTGCGCATCCGATTGTGAGGAACCTGAAAATTTGTAAGGTTTTTTTAGGTCGTTTGACGTTAGAAAAGTCGATATTTTCGGCAGTATTTTTATGTCGAGTAATTATTTTCGCGGTTTAGCTTTTTTATTAATTTTGCTTATTTCTTCAGCATTGTATTTATTTTTTGTTTTACCTTGGAATTGTCTGTTACGCACAAATATTTTAGTGGAGATTGTTTCAGGCAATTCTTCTCGTTTTTAGTTAGCTTTTAAGATTACTTTTCCTTTTACGTTTTGTAAAGATTTATTGATATTAGAATAAAGTATTTTCATCTTTTCTTTATGGTTTGAAATATAATTATTTAAAACTTGTTGCTCGATATTGATATCAAAAGGAGAATTATTATTTATATGTCCGGTAAACAACTCGTATGGTTTCATTTTTGTTACTGAATGGATGCTGTTATTATAGGCTAGTAAGGCATAATTTATTTTATGTTCAATATGGTCATTTTTATATTCTTTTTGATTATTTAGTAGTCTAACGTGTTCAATGATCGTAGAATGAAATCTCTCGGCAATTCAATTAGACTCTGGATGCTGAGATCTTATAAAATGTACTTTTACCTTGTGTAACTCTAACAATTCTTTGACAACTGAATTTTTCAATTCGGTTCCATTATCAGATATTATTTGTTCTGGAATGCAGTGATGAGTAAAATATCGGATTAATGCATTCGCTACTTTAATACCTTGAGCTGAATTTATTTTGTATAGTTGACCATATTTAGAAAAAGAATCTATTATAGTTAAAAATTTTGTATTTTCTAACGTAATCGAATCTAGGTGTACAATTTGGAAGGGTTTAGATGCAGTAGGTGTTATATTGAACATGGGTTTGACAGATTTCCTGTCGTACTTTGTTAATTGGCAAATTTTACAATCATTTATGAAGGTTTGGATAGATGCTCTTTGATTCGACCAATAATATAAGGCCTTTATTCTAGTTTCTGTTTCATCTAATCCTCTGTGGTTTTGTTTTCCATCTTGATTATTTTTTATTATTTCCTCAATTTCATTTAGTGGGATATCAATTAGCTTCTTGGTGCATTTAATAAGAGATAATTGCGAAGATTTGAAATATTTTTGTATGACGTTACTAAATATTTCATATATAGGATCTTCGAAGTACAAATGATATTTAACTTTAGGTGCTATATATTTTTTTACAAATTTAACTATGTCGCGTTCAGTGTCATTTTTTGAGAATTGTACAAGAATTCTTTGTTTTTTATCATAAAGTTTTATAATAGATGGTGCTGCTGGTTCGTAATGAACTTGAGAAATGATAATTTAATTTATTCCAGTGTTTACCGAGCTTTCTGATATAGGTATACCTGTAATCGGATTTTCTTTGTTTGTATGGATTATAACACCGTCGCTATCATGGGAATCTTCATCATTGGCATCTTGGTCATTTATTATTTCATCGGATTCAACAATCAAAGACTCTGAATCTACGTTATTTGGGGTTCCTAATAATGTTTCATTAAAATTTTCTATATAGTCGAAGAAATTTGGAGGTGTTTCGGGTTCTATGTCTTGAGTTTCATTTGCATTTAATCGTATTCTTGATAGACAATCACTATTTGTGTTTAGAGCACCTTTTTTATAAACAATCTCATAGTCATACTCTTCGAGTTTTAATCTCTAGAGAACTAATTTTGAGCTAGGATCTTTTAACGAAAATAACCATTGAAGAGGCTTGTGATCTGTCACGAGAGTCATGCGACGACCAAAAATGTATGGGCGGAAATATTTAACAGCCCAAACTATAGCTAGGAGTTTCTTTTCGATCGTAGAGTATTCTATTTCTGAATCATTCATTGTTCTACTCGCATAAGCAATTGGTAGATCAGAACCTATTTTTCCTTGACTCAAAACTGCATCTATTGCAAAGTTACTCGCATCTGTTGTCAGATTAAATGGTTTAGTAAAGTCAGGGTATTGTAAAATTGGTTCATTTGTAATAAGATCTTTACAAATATTAAACCATTCAACATAATCTGCGTCTTTAATATTTATTTCGTTATTCTTCTTCAGTCGCATTGTTAAGGGTTTTGTAATTTTTGAAAAATCTTTAATAAATTTCCGATAATATCCCAATAGTCCTAGGAATCCTTTTAATTATTTCGTTGTAGCAGGTATTGGGAAGTGTTTTATAGCCTTTACTTTTTCTGGGTTTGGCTTGACTCCGTCTGGAGTGACAATATGACCTAAGTAGGCCACTTCCTTTTTTAAAAATTCAGATTTGCCCAACTGTATCTTAAAGTTGGATTCACGTAGTTTCTGGAATACTTCTTTTAAATTTATGAGATGTTCTTGGAGGCTAGTACTGAATATTATGATATCTAGGTAGACAAGGCATTTTTCGTTTTGTATGCCTCTCAATATAATATCCATTACCCTCTGGAATGTAGCTGGGGCATTTCTAAGTCCAAATGGTATTCTTAAAAATTCATAGTGACCGTTTTCGGTGTTAAAAGCAGTTTTTGGAAAGTACTAGTACTAGGAAGTACTGGTACTTTACCAGTCTAGCGTGGTAAAGTACTGACAACGCCCTAATTTGTCCAAGAGATCAGTAATATTTGGAAGTGGATATCTATCTCATAAAGTGATAGCATTTAAACGTCGGTAGTCAACTACAACGCGATATTTAGGTTTGTTGGAGGCATCGAGTTTTTTAGGAACCACCCAAATCGGTGAGGACCATGGAGAATTAGACGGTCTGATGATATTTTGGTCTAACATGCCTTGAATTTGATTTTGGACGTCTTTACGATATATTTCCGGATATCTCTATGATTAAGAATATATTGGAATCTCGTTAGAAGCTTTTATATTATGTTTTATTTTATTAGTGAAAGACAATTGGTTGCCCTCAATATGAAAAATGTCCGAATATTCTCTGATTAGTTTTAAAATGGAATTCCGCTCTTCGGTATTCATATGTTTGGTACGGATTTTAGAAATATCAAATTTAAATTTTTCGGTATATATAGAATTAAGATTGGGATGATTTATTTGTTCGTATTCATCGAACTTTTCAACTTCTATTGGTGAACTTAAATCAACATTAAAATGGGACTCTGATGAGTTCGTAATAGTGCAGTTCATTATTAACAACTCTTGTAATACATTGGGGAATTTCTAATTTTCCTAATTTTATATAAGGTACAATTACGTCACAATTTTCTATATTTTTTATGTTTAACCTAATTACTTGTTCAGAACGTGGAGACACTACTATACAATTCGTGCTGCCAGCGGCTGGTCTATAATAGGAAATTTTAATTGAGCAAGTAGGTATTTTTAGTTAATTATTTACTAAATCAATATTTGCTTGTAATAATTTTAAATTATCTAATCCTAATAAGCAATCGAAATAATCGTGAAACTTAAATATATGATAATTTAATTTTAGCGGCTTTTTATACCTAAATATAGACGAGGAAGGAATTACGGTACAGAAATTTTCCTTGGTAGTTCCAAGAGCAGTAGAAATTTGAAATGGTTTTTGAAATATTGAATTTTTAAAATATTTGTCACCTATTTTTGGTGTAATAAAAGATTTAGTGCTCCCGGTATCTATTAGAACTTTTAAATTATGTTCAGGGAAAATTATGTACGGCAATTCGCATTCTTTGTTAGTTAAGTTTAATAATTCTACATTCTTCCGAGGCTAGCTCCTCTAAAAAATGGTCTTGGGATGAACTTTCAGGACAATCTATATTATAAAGTTTTTCCGCGATAATATTTTTATTTTGGCTTGCAAAATTATTGGGGTTACGGAAATGAGTCCTATTTTGGAAGTTTTGCGTTGGTCTTTGGAGTAGGGTTTGGGAATTTTCTATTCGGATTTGGCTTGAAAGCATCATTGTTTCAAGAAATAATAATTGCGGCTTCGCCTTTTATTTTTGCTATTATACTTGACATCAAATATTCATTTTGACCATTTACATCCGCAGCATTATAAAATTTATTTACAAGTTTTTCGCAAATTTCTAAAAATCTAGGAAGTAATGTATGATTTCCATCAAAATCTGGAATCATATCTAAGTATTTTTTCTTTAATTGTGGAACTGCCATTTTAAATTTATTATTTAATTTTAATATTTCTGGAATTATTTTATTATTACTACTAAAATGTAAATTAGTTAAAATTGAGTCAGAATCTGTATCTGAGTTACTACTCTCTGAATAATCAGTATCTGGTGTTAAATTAGGCTCTATATATGACATTAATTCACTTACAGTAATGTAGCGATCTTGTCCATAGAATACCCTGCTTTGGAACTGGATCTAGAGACACTCACAATATTCACTTGAAAGTCCCTCCGGTATAGAAATACGAATCTTCTCGTCAGGTTACTCAATTCGCCCAACTGGAATTCACTTCGCGAATATGGTTCAAATGGTCAAAAAATCGTAGAAACGAACCGGGAGTTATATTCATTAACGCCCGTTTGACCATCCAATCTGACTGCGCCAAATATATTAGAGTTTTCAAAAAATATATTTTAAAAAAATTTGTATTTAACACAAAATAGTAACAATAGGTTTTACTATGATAAAAGCAGAATCTAGACTAACTTACAAATATAATTTTTATACAGAATGAAATATAATATTAAAAGTAGAATGTATAACATTCGGAACGTATGTTGTCTTAATCAGCTTAATTCAGTTCACTGGACTTGGGTCATTTCCTTATTAAAGCTTAGTTCGTAATTTATGGGTCGATAACTTATATATATATATATATATATATATATATATATATATATATATATATATATATATATATATATATATATATATATATTTTCTTGGGCTTAGGTTCATAAAAAATTGTTTTGATACCAAGACATTTTTATATATTTTTTCGACGTTTCGACAGAATATCCATGCCTTTTTCAAGAAGTAATATGGACTAAAAAAAAACATTTTATCAAAAACATAACACGGTTTAAAAGTGAAACTTTGCACTTACCAAGCATGTAAAAATGGTGCTAACAAGTATACATAAACGTCACAATTAAAATAATATTAAAAGCATAGGATAAACCCACTAAGACGCACAAAAAGATAATCTCAGAACGCCTATGATGTTAAAATAACTGATTGTTTAAACGATAAACTAACATCAATAAACAACATATTAAATTTAAAATACATTTTACATGTAGTGACTTAGTGGATCTGTCCTATGCTTTTAGTATTATTTTAATTGTGACGTTTATGTATACTTGTTAGCACCGAATTTTTACATGCTTGGTAAATCCAAAGTTTCACTTTTAAACCATATTATGTCTTTGATAAAATGTTTTTTGGTACATATTATGTTTTAGTATCATATTTATATAAAAATTCAAATATAAAAATGTTTTAGTATCAAAACAATTTTTTTATGAACCTAAGCCCAAGATATATGTATATTGTTACGAACATGCTTTCAGCATGGCCTATGTAACGGTTGCATCTCGAAATGGCTTCGAGAACCTTCGCGATGTATCGAGCGCTGTAGAAATCCATTTGTCAAACAACGAATTAGAGATGGGACTACCCCAGAAGATTCGAGAATAATACTTTTTGGTACATATATGTAACGATGTTATGAGTGAGTTTAGTTGATAAGAGAGCATCGAACTGTAAATAACCTATAAATAAAATTCGAACCGCTCGTTTTATTTAAAAACGCTACAATATATATATATATATATATATATATATATATATATATATATATATATATATATATATATACATTATATATTGCTGACTACAATCGCAGGGATCATAGAGTATATTGAGTCAAGTTGTGTCAAGAAATATACGAGAAGATTATAATACAAATTCGAAAACAATTTTCTACAATAAAAAGCTAACAGAAAATGATCTAAAATGCCATGGTGCACAAATATTTGGCGACCACGAGTTAGAGATGAATCAAAATAAACGAAAAATTTGTTTTTTAAAACTTGAATATCCTGTATAGTTTCATTATTAATGAATTTGCACAAACACGTCATTGAATCGTCGATTTAGAACATCTGGTAAAAAGAAGATTGTGTTTGTCACGTGGCTGTAATTGGTTGTGATATAAAATCTAGATAATAAAATTATTGAGCGCATTATTTCAGAGTAATTTTAAGTATATACATTAGATATTATTTATAAACAAGATATTTTGCACTTTATCTGTAATAAAATATATTATAAAGCAATATCTTAAATGAAAACAATAATTTATTTTTAATGAAATGAAATATAAATTAATAGACTTTCTCTATTTATTAAATTATTTTGGATTTTTATGGTGTAAATTTGTCTCCTTTACAAGATAAATATTTTGCATTTTTACGACAGCTATTGCGTAACGAAATTAAAACATTAATTTATCTTTAATACCATGTACCACTTTTCTTCAGCAATTTTATGCATAATTTTAATATGGACAATTAAGATGAGGGAAAATTTTTTTCAAATGTTTAAAGACATTAGTGTAAAAAGTAGTCATATATTTTTAATTAAAAATAACTATTCTTCCTTGAAAATGTTTTCAAATTATAAAAATAAACTCGAGACATTTAAAACTTTTTTAAATTATTTAAGAATAACAGTAACCGATGGGTTATGTTAGGTGTGATTCGTGGTGTGATTGGAAGGGTTTTTTTAATCTAGGGATTGAAAGAACAAATTTTTTATATACTGGGAATCAGTGATGGCCGGTTAGGGTCGGCAGGGTCGGCAGTGCTGATCCACACCTTAATAGATATTATAGATTTTTTTTAATATTTAATTTAATCAGTATTTCGATAACTAATTGTGGCAGGTAATAAGTTAATGTCATTTGTTTTTATGAAATAAAAAAATATCTGTGAGATAATAAATTTTATTTAAGGTTTTTAAAAGGATTCGTCCAATCTGAGCGTTAAGTGATCCCTGCGTAAGACAATTTTCAAATTAATGATCCAAAATCCGAGACATCCATCCGCTTGTGTGAATTCTTAAAAAGACACGTTTCGGGGACTTCGGCAAGTCGATCCCAAGCTTGACGATATACATGTAAAAATCAACGGAATATTAGTTGATGAGCAACCAAACATAAATTTCTCTCCTTAGGCATTTAACTGCCAAGTACGGCAAATTAACCTAAAAAATGCAAGCTATGGGAGAAACTGTAAGTATTGATAAATCTGATATTGTAAATTATATTTTGCAAAATGGGTTTTTATCTATTCCATATGAAGAACAAGTTCTTCGAAATAAAAAACAAACTTTTCTGTTGGCCTTGCATTTTATTTTCGACAAATAAGAGCAAACATCAAAATCCGTGGTGTGAATCTGGTTACAATAATTTAAATGAATTATTTAGGGCTTTACAGAAACATGATATTTCGAAAGATCATACATACAGCCAGATTGAACTAGATTTATTTGGAAAACAAAATATCTATGTTTCATTAGATAATGCCCAACGTAAAAATGCTATTAAACATAACGAAATTGTAAAAAATAATCACGCAGTTTTACGTCGTTTAATTGATATTGTAATTTTTTTAAGTTGTCAGGAATTATCATTTAGGGGACACGATGAATCGGAGCATTCGTTAAATCAAGGTAATTATAGAGAACTAATAAAAATGTTGAAAAATACGATTTGGTATTTTCTAATTTACTTTCTGATTCGAAGACATTTAGCGGTGTATCTAAAACAATCCAGAATGAATTAATATAATCAATTGAGTAACGTTATTGAATCTGAGATTCAGGAAACCATTTGCTTTTCACTAAAAGTAGATGAAACTACCGATATATCATGTCATTCACAATTATCAATTGTTGTTCGATACGCGTTACGTGGTAATATTTATGAGAGGTTTTTAGGTTTTAGAGACGTGAGTAAAAGCCATAAGGCAGAATATATTTTTGGTGTTTTAAAGAACAGATTAAAATTTTTGATATCAAAAATAAATTGGTAGGGCAAACTAATGACGGCGCTGCCATGATGTCTGGTGAATTGAATGGTCTCCAGGCGAAAGTTAAAACTATTGCACCGCAAGCTTTATTTACTCACTGTCATGCGCATAGAATGAATTTAGTTTTGCAGGATACATTATAAAAAAATTAAAGAATGTCGTCTTTTTTTGCCAGTTTAAGCAAATTTGCTTCATTTTTTTCAAGCTCGCCTAAACGGACCAATGTTTTAGAACAGTTTGTTTCGAAAAAAATGCCAACAGTTTGTCAGACGCTATGGAATTTTAAATCTCGGTTAGTTTTCACCGTAGCAGATTTTCGTGAACAGCTTTTGGAAGTTTTTGATTTTATTATTGAATGCGGCGATTTTGAAAGTGATGATATCTCGATCCGTTAAGCAATCGATTTGGAAACTTTATTAAATGATTACTATTTTAACATACTTTTAAATATTTTTTAAAATGTGTTTACCCAAACTGATTTGATATTCAATGTTGTTCAAAATCAGTTAACTGACATTATTCGTTCCAAAAATAGAATAACAAAACTGGTGCAAAATCTCAGAAATTTTCGTAATGATAGTAATTTCCAGTAATACGCATTACGCAGTGACGTTTTGAACTCGCTTGATATTTCAGAACCCTCTAAATAAAAGATAAAGGCATGACACAAATACTGATCTCGAGAAACGATTATATTTTGAAATTTTGGATACTATTATTACGCAAATAGATACTCGTTTTTCGAATTTTGAAGATTTGCAAATTTTTGACCTCTTTGAAGATTCAAAAGTTAAAAGTTACGCCAAAGAATTTCCAAGATATTTATTAGTCAGGTTAATTAAAAATTATCCATCATTCTTTATTAAAATAAAATTAGAAAATGAATTAAACGTTTTATATGCTGATCCAAATATTTTTGGAAGGTGGGATAAGTTACAAAATATGTATAATTTTATATACTGCAATTCTTTACAACAAACTGTTACCAAAATTAATAAATTATTGCCATTAATTATCTCATTACTACTAACTTCTGCCTCAAATGAACGAGATTTCTCTTGTCTCAAAAGAATCAAAACGTATTGTCGAAACACCATGAAACAAGAGAGAATGTCAAGCTGGTTTCAAATGTCAATAGAAAAAAAACTTTTAAAATCTCTCCAAAACTCTAATAAATTTTACAATGACGTTATAACCCATTTTGCTACTTCCAAACAGCGTAGACTAGAGTTAATTTATAAACATGTTTAGGTTAAAATTTATAGGAAAAAAAATCTCATATGATGATTGAAGTCTTTTTATAAGACGGTATACCTATATGAGGAGACAAAAAAAAACTTGCCGACTTTGTCTCTAAAGCCACGAGTCGCCACTGCTAGGAATATTATGTTGACGAAGCTTTGTCCTCTACGTATTCTCTTATAAAAGCATATTTAAGCGCCCATGCGTTTCTCTAACGAAGGATTGAGGGTCTAAGCTCTGGCAGCCGTAGCAGCAAGTACCCTGCGGATTCTCAGTTAAAGGTCTAGGTCATGTCTGATAAAGAAGTTCTTCATGCCAAAGTTCCCCAGACGATGGAAAATGGTACTTATTATAAAGATACTAAAACATGAAAATGGTACTTATTATAAAGATACCAAAACAGGGTGAGAAAAGATATTGTGAAAACTAAAGATTAATATTAATAACACTTTTAAATATCATAAATAAATTAACAGTAATAATTATAAAGAACCAATTGACAAACAGTGTGGAACCAATGTTAGGGAAGGAACAAGCCGGCTTCAGACCGAACCGATTATGTATAAACCAAATTAACACACTGTACCTAATCGTAGAACAGTCGCAGGAATTCATCTTCCCACTCTTCATATGCTTTGTGGACTTTAAAAGAGGTTTCGATATGCTTACAAATATGGCATTATAGAAAGCACTACAGGAAATAGAAATACCAGAAAAAAAAAATCTCATCAAATAACTCTAGAGTAAGACAGAAAGCCAAGCCCTACAAAACTGATCCACTAGCTGCGCAAACGAAGTAAAACAGGACTGTGTTTTATCCCGCCTACTACTTAATATTGTACAAAACTCTGTACTAACAAGGAAAAGTAGCTGACAACAATCACAATCGACTAACAAAAAAGAAACCTAAAATGCCATGGTTTACCAATTTTAAAATTAAAGATGAATCATAACATGAACGAAAAATTTTTTTATACTTGAATATTCCGTATCATTTCATTTTGTAATTTGCACAAGTGAATGAATCATCCATGTAGAGCATCTGGTAAAGAGTAAATTGTTTTTTGTCACGTGGCTTTAATTGTTTGTAATATAAAATCTAGATAATAAAATTATTGCGCTCGTTATTTCAGAGTAATTGTAAGTATACAAATCAGCTATTTGTAAACAAGATACTTTGTACTTTATTTTTAATAAATTATAATATTTTAAAGTCATATCTTAAATTAAAGTAATCATTTAACGTTCTCTATTGGGTATGAAAACTGAAACAATAATTTATCTTTAATACCGTGTATGGTTATTTCTGTTCTTTATATTTTCTTCTTAAAATACTAACTTTAACAAGTTAATGCGTAATTTTAATATTGGCAATCTAAATAAGGGGTAACTCTTTTTTCAGATATGTTAACTAACTACATTATTATCCCTCGATCATTAGCGTTGTTAGATTTTGTCTAAACATTTTCCTTTAGTAAAGAACTAATAATGGCAGTACCGCAAAGTCGTTCCATGAATTCCTAGTTTATCTATAGTCGGTTCGCTATATTTACGCGGGTTTCGGATTAACAAAATTATGCTAATGACTCATTGATAACTAGTTGCAGTAAACGACTTCCCAGAAAATTAGGTAAAAACTGCATTAATGGTCATATTTTAAAATACATTAAAATAACATTAGGGTAGGTATAAATTTGTTACAATATTGCAGTTGAATTGATTCTTGGCCAGTGTTGACATTGTATGTTTGGTGGAAATATTTAAAAATGCCTAGACGTGTTTTAGATGTAGATAGTCTAATTTGTAGTGTACATAAGTATTTTACGGATGAAAAAGAAAATGGCGGTCCTTTAAAATCGGTAATGTCTGTTCAACAACGCGTATGTGATGCTCTAGGAATTAGTGAAACCAAACTAAGAGGAGTATTACAAAATCGCAATAATGAACGGCCGAAAGAAGATCACCGAAAAACTCGCCTATCATTGAAAACGAAAGATATTCCAGATGGAAAAAAATTTGAAATTCGTGATATCATTTATCGAATGCGAGCCAACAAGGAACATGTGACCTTAAATACAATTCTCTCAGAATTAAAAGATAGAAAATTTGACGAAATTGGCAGAACAAGTCTATGGCAAGTGATACATAATTTGGGTTTCAAATTTCAAAAGGAGGATAACAGAAAAGCCCTTTGTGAAAGAAGTTCTGTTGTGCATAAAAGAATTAACTTTCTAAGAAAATATTCTAAATTAAAAAAAGAAAGGGCAAATTTTATATATTTAGACGAAACATGGATATTTTCTAGGGGTGCAACCAAGAGAATATGGCAAGATGATAACGTAAAGTCTATCAAACATACTGATGAAGAAGGGAAGCGACACATAATTTTATATGCAGGAGGGAAATCCGGTTTTATAGAAGGTGCTGATTTAATATTTTCATCTAAATCAAAATCAAGTGACTATCATGATAATATGAACACAGAAATGTTTGTAAAATGGTTACATGAAAAACTTCTCCCAGGTTTAAGTGAGCCCAGCGTAATTATTTTAGACAATGCACCTTATCATTCTGAAGTATTAAACAAAAGTCCAACGAATTCTTGGACTGTTAATAAAATTAAAGAATGGTTGACAAAGGAACATATACCATTTACACAACATATTTTAAAATCAGAATTATTACGCTTGGCAAATATCCACGCAAAACCAAAAACCTTTGTTGTGGATCAGATTATTGAAAGTTACGGTCATCAAGTTTTACGTCTGCCACCGTATCATTGCCAGTTTAATCCCATCGAATATATATGGAGAATAGCAAAACAATATTATGACAACCATATTAGGCCTAACGGTTATAGCGACGACGCAGTTCGGGAAACTTGGCGAAAGGCACTTTCAATTGTAACTCCAGAAGTGTGGTGCAACTGTATCTTCAAGTGCGAGAAACTAATAGAAGATTGGTGGACTCGTGAAAATAAAATAAACGAAATAAGTCCAATCATAATAGCAATTAATGGTGATGACAGTGATGATGATGACGATTATGATATTTTTGATGATAATGACTGATTTTCATTTTTGTTGGCAAGTTATTTTTTTTTTTTATTTTTCATTAGAAATTCTCTCCATGGAACAAATATACATTTATTTTCTGTGTGAAGTGTAATATAAAATTATTATTAGGTTTATATTAGCCACATTAGACTCCATTAATGAAGTAATTCTCCTTATTATACTGTCAATTATATAAAAGATTTTCCATTATTATTTAATTAAAAAAAGTTATGGATTATTTTTCATTTCATTTGACCAGTTGATATTTTCCCAAAGAGTTGGTAATTAAAACTGGGTACTTACAATAAAATTTTTAATCTGAAACCCGCGTAAATATATCGAACCGACTATATTGTAGCACTCCCCCAATAATTTGTTTTGCCTGCTGCCTTCGATAAAATTTCTTTTAGTAGCTAGGTATTAGGCAAAGGTTCCGAATATTTGGATTTGGATTCGGATCAGAAGTTATATTACAATTCTCTTTTTTATTTTCGTACTTCTCGTTTCTTTGCATATCTTATTTTTGATTTTCATTAGGGTTCTAATACGAAACAGGGTTCCTTATCCCAAAGTGTGATTCCTTATCGCGATCTCAATATGGGTCTCTCTCAATACCAATTAAGTTTGAGGTTCTTGATTTTGCAACACAATATTCGTAACTAAGACTACAGTATTTTTCGCCTCCAGCACAACCCTTATATAATAAACTTTTACAACATCCTTTTATTACGGGATTATAATCGATTACCTGCTCCAACAGTACCAAGAATAATAGGTAGTATATCTATAGGTGCTATCGGTAATATTGAAGACTGGAATATTGAAATAAAATAAACCTTGGAATTTCCAGTTACTTAGTTATACCATTATCTACAGTTAGATAAATATGTAGTATTTAAAATCCGCAAATCGAAATAACGTTTATGCGTTTTATACAATTTTTTGTATAAATATGCATTTTGCATATTTACTTAAGTCCAATCATAAGCATCCCATTTTTTTTAAATATTTTGTGAACAATTGTTCTTTTTCTTTTTTTGTGTATATCTTTCGCGTGTTTATCATCTCTATAACCGACCTCGCTGATAATCTACAACGAGTAAAGTGAATCCAGTATCTTGAACCTATTTCTTAGCAGTTTAGTAGTGCTTATGGTACAATTCTAAAGAACCGATACGATGTAAATTAAAAGTCGAAGGTAAAGTAATAGAACAAACAACAAATTGTTATCATATGAGAATAAAGATCAATACGGAAAATGATAAAACACGCTAGGCTATAACAGACTGCCAAAATGACATAATATAGAGAAATAAATATATTGATATATACATGAAACCTAGGTATACAAGAAAACTGTACAACTATACACTGAAGAAACAAGGCCTATTACAATTGAAAAAAAGCAATAATTTAAACAACAGAGTTGAAAACGCGACGAAGAATACTTAGCAAAACTGTATATGGTAGGAAAAGAATTGAAAACGTTGGAATGCAGTACAAAACATATCCTGTTAACACATGTCTACAAAAAATGGAATTGGATAAATATATTGATAAAACGGGACAAAAAAAATAGTAAGAATACCCCAAGAGAAATCATCAATAGGGCAAATAATTATTGGGCGACCTAATAAACACTGGTGTGAGTATCTAGAGATCTAGACGATTGAACGCACACTTTGCCTCTTAAAAAGATTGAAGAAGAAGAATTATTCATATTTTTCCATTGTTGATTACACGGAGAGAAAGTTTCTTTATTAATCGTCTTATACATAAATAACAGTTTTTTACTTATTTAATAGATGATAATATTAACAAATCTGTTTTAGAACATCGACTGATTCTTTAACGTTATCGATATACTATAAAACACACATTTGGCAGCCTTTAAATGCGGTAAAAAACAGTTTTAGATTCGGCGAAAGACAGTATAATACAAATTTTAGCCTAAACATTTATTTAATTCGCATCATAAACTTTCCATAAATGTCCGTTAATGCACAGGCATTATTAGTTCTTCTGTATTTATTAATATGTATTGTACTTTCCTTAATACAATTATCATTGTTTAAAATAATCACGTTCTTATTATAATTACGCAAATATTTGACTAAAACGATAATTATAATCATTAGCATAAATTACATTGGTGCATATATAAACATAAACATTAAAATTAAATAAAAGTAATTTCGAAACTATTTGTTTGTCGCCGCTATCAACATTAAAATTAAGTAAAAGTAATTTTTAAACTCTTTTGTAGGAGTGTTTGCCTTATTGAATTGATTTCGCATGATCTGTGATTGTCGTCGCTAAGTCTTATGGAAAAGACGCTTCAGACTCAACTTTCATCGTTTACTGTATATATATATATATATATATATATATATATATATATATATATATATATATATATACATATAGTTATATACAATGTACGAAGAAAGTTGAGTTTGAAGCGTCTTTTCCATAAGACTTAGCGACGATAATCACAGATCATGCGAAATCAATTCAATAAGGCAAACACTCTTACAAAACGGCAACGACAAAATCCAAAGCAATAGAAACATTCAAAACAGACAAACCGAGGAATCCACAACCGTCTTTACGAACATTTTATATCTGTAAAACATTCCGATACTTCTTCAGCCCTAGCCCAATATCATATTCAGACAGATTACAAAACAGATTTCGAAAAAGCAAAAACCATCGCTCCTTAATATCGAGAATTATTCGGGAAGCCATCGAATATGGAAAACGCCTTAACAGCGTAAACACGCGCAATGACGCTAAAACACTGCCAGCAACGTGGCGACCGCTGCTTCAGCGACCCCAGCCCCAATCGATCCCGTTTAGACCGTTTCCGCGCATATTGATAGTATAAAAGCAGCTACTGTCACCTCGGGGGAACAAATAAGGGTCTAACCACCTTCTTATATCCCCGGGTGCTCTGTAGAGAGCTTCGAATATACTGTCGAGAGCTCCTCTACTTCAGTCCATTTTCGGATTATGGACTTGGAAAATATTTATCTTCGGTGTTTTGCCTTGAAAAAGGCAAGATATTTCTTACATGACAATTTCTTCGTCGAAAATAAAAACACCAAGTTAAGTTGAAACAATTCTCAGCCACAGAGTATGGAAAATAAATGCAGGAAGCAGAGCCCCGAGAGCACTAAGCTCTCGGAGAGCCCGTGAGGAACTGACCTGGCTGACCTGAAAATCGCCAATATTTATATGCGCTGTTCGAGTGATAAATAGGGATTTCCTGGTCAAGAGCCAATGGGAAAATTCGGGGCGGGGCGATGCGCATCGAAATGCGTACTAGTCCACAGACTATCGCATCCGATGACACTACATACGGTACGACCCACCAGTCGTCACTCGAACTGAGGGATAGGCAGATTAAGACCTCAGTGTCGTTTGACGGGTCTTTCTACAGGACAAGATACTGGTATGTCACGAGTTAGGGGAGTAGGCAGATTGAGATCCCGAACACAAACGGAACCATATCCCTCTTGATAATTGCTACAAAATGGGTGCCGAAACGTTGTTTTCGTTTAAAATATTGCATTATATTTCGTTTTATAGTCATGAACATCATCAGATGCTGTATCAGCTCGACGGTAAAAATTCGATATCTTTTGATCAACGTGTCCTATCGACAAAAATCAAGATATGTTAAACCTAAAGAGCTTTTATGCTGTTTTTTTTATTTTCTGCAAATTAACTCAGTTTTTATAAAGGTGTTAAATAGATAAACGTGGCGCGATGTTTGCCATTTATTATGATTTTCATGCCATAGATCAATACAATTTATACCTTTCATTGACCGGCTACTATAGAGGTTCGATTACTAGTGCTCAATCTTTAAAACCTATAGCATAATATTTTAGTTTTGAGTTTTTTTAGTTTACAAACTATCTAAAACGTTTAAAACTGCACTGTTTCCATTGTACTAGTACGTTTTTCAAAAGTACCCAACTTCTGTCATAAATTGCACCCAAAACTGTATTGTTGAAGGCATTTCCCGTGTTGTGCGATGGTTTGTAATGTAAAAGTTTAAATTCTTTTTAGTCATATTTCCAATGCCTCATATTTGTTGCCACAACTCAAAATTGAAATTTCATATTATAGGTTTTGTAGATTGGTCTCTAAAAATGAAAATTTCACTACGACCGATCAATGAAAGTGATAAATTTTTTTAATATATGGCATCGGATCTATGGCACCGGAATCGTAAAATATGGCAAAAATCGCGTCAGGTTTATTTATTGAACAGATTTATAGAAACTGACTTTATTTGAGGCAAAATACAAAAATTACATACAAAAGCTGTACTCTTCACTTCTTAAACACATTTTGATTTTTGTCGATATAACACTCTGATCAAAAGATATCGAATTTTTACCGTCGAGTTGATACAAATTTTATTTAACTTTGATTTGGTATTAAATTTGGTTAATTGAGTATATAGCTGATTGAAGCCAACCATATTACTCTTGGCTTTCAATCAGCTGTATACCCAATCATCCTTAAGCAGCTTTCCATTTACCGGATAAGTTGTTATTTCAGAGGATATATAAACGCAGTTCAAGAAAAATAACGCAGAAAATAAAGTGTGTTAAAAAATTGGTTAGATACAGGTTTTTAAACCGTAAGATGGTCGAAAAGGAATCTAATAAAACAACAGTAAAACCTATAGGGGAAAGGTGAAGGTAAAAATAATATAGAATAAGCAACTGAATATATTTATATAAGAATATTTTACTAATCATAAAACTGAGTAAAACAAATCAGATTTGGAAAATAAAAATATAAAACTAGCTTAGACAGCGTTTGGTGCTTTCGTATACTTCAAATAAAAACAGTATCTTTAAGGAGTATGTATTATACAACTCACATACAACTTACAAATATAGACATTTATTAATGATTTGAAAAAGATAAGGCAATTGGGCATACCCTGTGCCAGCAGAACAAAAGATAGCCAAACATATTGGTGATCACTGATTTACAAACGAAAAATAGGAAAAGAACAACAATATGGCGAATAAGCTTAAAATCAACAACTGTTAAAGGAAAAAGAGAAATAACAACTTAGTATAAAAATTCGAAAGAACAATAATAAAAAATGGTAGGACCAAAAATAACAAAGGAAGACAGAAGATGGACTAAAACAATCGATAAGTAATGAAATACAAGAATGACTGATAAATGCGAATCTAGTTACAAGAAAATCAGAACATAACAAAATCACAGAAGATAAGGCGGTTTAGGCACATGTTGAAAAAGAAGAAGATAAATTTAAGAAAGACATAACGAACGGAACAGGTGGGAGAAGCATAATGTAAGATGTAGATATAACATGTGGATATGAAAGTGAAAGATTTGAAATAATGTCGAAGAACACCAAAACATTAAAAAGTACATTAAACATTATTAAAAAGAAACAACATAAATTAACAGAATAATTAAAATGGGGTGAAGAACATTGGATTTTTAATACAAGTACAACTTTTAGGGGAGTGTAAAATAAATAATTTGCACAATATTCATTTTATTTTAGTAATTACATCCCTAAAACCCATCTCAAAACTAGCATATACTCTACATATAGATCAAGTCAAGATAGATGGTATTGACAGGTAATCATGTAAGTATAGATAGACTTTTTTTCACTTACCTTGAAGCGTAAATCGTCCTTGGGTGCTTTTCCGTATGGTATACATGTGAAAGAATGAAAAGGAATGCCGTTAGTACTGGTTCTTGTAGTACCCTGTACTAATCCTTCTTCAACTTTTACCGTACACACCATTTTTTTAAACCTCTACGCGCCGGTAACTTTATGTTTAGCAAAGACTGCAACTTCTATTTATTTAATTATATGGTGTATTATCAATAATTATTACGATAAAATTGGCTAATTTGATGATATGTATATATATCTAGGTACAAGGTCAAGGAGCACCTGACTGGTGATAATGCGAAAAATTTATGAAAAAAAAGATACCTACACCCTTTCGAAAGAGTATTGTCTTAGATTTCCTGCGAAAGACGTATATATTATTATTGAAGGCGAGACTGTGTTTGTGCATCCACGGCAATGAGCAGCGTCAAACTAAAATTGAATCGCAAGGACGCGGATTCAAAAACAAACAACAAACGCGTCGATGTCATAATTTGATAGTCTGGTCAAATGTGTTCTCATCATCATCAGTTATGATATTATTTAGCTTAAATATTATTGGGCTTATATTTTATCCATATAATAATAAAATATATATTATTATTTAATATTTTTTATATATTATAACTACATATACATCAATGCGAACAATAGAATTGGACACTAAGAAATTCGGTGAAATACTAGGATAATATCATCAGATTAGTTAAAATCAACCTTCGTTTTAGTTTCAAAAAAGCCCAGTAATAGTCCTATAAAGGTCACCCTTCGATCAATTTAATGATCCACGTACTCCGACCTATTATAGGAGTAAGGCCGTTTATAAAAGTAAGTTCACTTTATGACTTTATCAAAATGTGTCCGTTGTGACACCTTTTTACATTCTAGGTCACTCCTACTCGCTATATTTTCTTCGAGTATTAGTTGTTAAAAAATGTATCGTTCTTCTGGTATTATAGTGTGCACTAAGTATGCAGTCTTTTTACTTTTTATATATTCAAAAAGTTCTTTATCTTCGATGCAAGTTTTACGTATACACCACTCTATCTGTGAAAAAATTATTGATTTCACGTCAACATCTTGAGGGGTAGATAATGAGGGGTAGTTTTTTTAAACGATATTAAAAAGTGAAAAAATAATTTTTTACCTATAAAACGTTTCTTATGCATTGTAGAGAAACATTATTTTATTAATATTGTAGATCTTAAAACAATTTACCAACATAGCTTCAAAAAATCCTTATTTTTGCAGTAATTTATATTTGTTAATACTTTTGTTTTTTGCATAAGGACATGTAACATAAATTTGCCACTCAAAATTGTGGCAGTTATTGAGTTATTAACAGGTTGGCTGCCAACGTCCAGTATACTGGACGTAAGGGTTTCTAGTAAGAGCCCACGTCCAGTTAACTGGACGCCCATTTATTGTTAAATATACCTACGTGTTCCTTTAAACGGTGGAATCTAGCACTATATTACAGATTTTGAAATGGGCACTCTCCTAAGATTTGTGCTCGAAATATTTTAGATACTAACCGATATTTTCGGCCTTGAGTTTTCAATATGCACCGTCAAGTAGTTCAAGAAAATTGCTTGCAGCGTATATTGTGCCACATGTACATTATAAATCAATGTAAATCAGTATAAATTTATTCTGCAAGTAGTGATCTATTTTTTTGCGAGTAATAACGGAGGCGATTTGAGCATGCCAGGGGAAGTACTTTTATTCAGTTTATTAGGTTTTGAATTGGTTTCAGAGATTATGTAGATTACAGGTGGTTTCGTGACTATGAGTATGAGAGAATTTTATTTATAAGAGTTATTTGTACCATACCTATATTGTTTTAGATGGAAATATTTATGAATTTAGTTTTAATCTTTCTTTTGGGTGTGAGTTCGTGTGAAATGGAGTAAAATAGAACTATTTTTTTGTATGTTTCTTTCTTTGCAGTATTATTGTCCCACAAAGTAGATTCTATCAGTATATTATGCAATATTGCCAGATTATTGCATTTTTCTTTAAACTCATGTAGTCTGTTTTTTATCAAAAATAATATTTGTTTTCAGTCCAAGCGATGTATTAATAAAAAGAAAGCATGTGATTAGTGATGATATAAAGAAACTGTTAAAGCAGTCAGAATTAGAAAACTACTGTCCCTCAAATTCATCCAACAGAAGCAGTTTGAACTCAAACAATGTAGCAGAAAATGAACCTGTACCTTTCTCTGACTCTGATACCCAAAATGAAAATCCAGTAGCAGATAATTCTCCAAGAATATCATATATAACAATGATGATTGGATGGATACGGAAGAAGATCCTGTTGATATACATTTTACTGGAAATACTAGAATCAATATCAATTTGACGTCTGAAGCGCAACCTGTTAACTAGTTCTATTAATTTTTTGGCAAGATTTTTCAACTAATTACTAATAAAACAAATAGAAGAGGTAATGAGGTAATTCGGTGTCGTCGTAATAGTAGGTCGCTAAGACAAAAATAGTGGAAAACATATCTGCCGAGGAAATTACAAAGTTTATTGGGCTTTGCTGTCTGAGTGGCACACTAGTTTTACCACAACTCTCGAAACAATGAAGTAAATATCCGCTATACTGTCATCCGATTTTTGGACATACAATGTCCATAAACAGATTACAGATGATTCTAAAATTGTTACGATTTTCTAATCACGATTCTCTTGATCATACTGATAAAATTTTTTAAGTTCGTCCACTTTTAGACATAATATTGGCAAATATCAAAAACAATTTCTATCCCGGACCAAATTTATCAATAGATGAGTCTATGATAAACTGACGGGCGCTTATCTTTTAAGCAGTATTTAGGCTACAATAGCCATAAGTATGGTATAAAATTATATGTGCAACTACTAGTGCAATAAAAGAAAGTGACGTTTCC
The DNA here is from genome assembly GCF_040954645.1 of Diabrotica undecimpunctata. Classification (NCBI taxonomy): domain Eukaryota; kingdom Metazoa; phylum Arthropoda; class Insecta; order Coleoptera; family Chrysomelidae; genus Diabrotica; species Diabrotica undecimpunctata. Next base: position 74,008,264 of record NC_092803.1, on the reverse strand, counting down.
CATACTCATTCTGTAGTTATGACATTACTTCCCAACTATTTAGAAAAAGGTCACAAGGTATATATGGATAACTACTATACCAGCGTGAGTTTGGCTTAACAGTTATTCAAAAAAAAAAAACAAATTGTGTGGGAACAATTACGGAAAACAGAAAAGGAACTCCCAAAGAAGTCATGAAAAAAAAGTTAAAAAATGAGAGGTGATCTGAAAAAGAAAAGGGCCAGTTTTAATTACAAATTGGAAATATAGAAACGTCAGGGTGACAAGCACAAAACATAAACATTAAATGAAGAAAATTCAAGGTAAAAGAGGCACCAAAAAAGTAAAACCATTGTGTGTAGATGATTACAACAGGCATGTCCGGTATAGACAGGTTTATTTAGTTTATTATACAACCCCCCGAAAAACAATACGTTCATAGTGGAAAATATTTTTGTATTTAATGGATTTGTGGCAACATGGAATGGATGGTACATAAACGAAAAAATTACAAAAATAAATACCTTACTTCTACAGTTTAGAGGAAAAGTTATAATGACTTTGATTGTGAAACTAAAATCAATACTGTAAAACAGTCCAATGTTTCGAAGAACTTCCATGATTTTGAAGCAAATATTTCGACATTAAAGGACACAAGCCCGAGGTTGAGATGTCGTCGGTGCAAAAAAAAGGAAAATAAGATATTTTTGTCCAATATGCAGCGTGCGACTGGGTCTTTGTGTCACTCTATGTTTTAAAGATTACCGTCTGAATAAATAAAATAAATGCGTTTTTAGTAAGAGCTTCTTTATATATATTTTGCTCTATTTAGAACATTATTTTTAAGTCGTTTTTTTTTTAACTCTGTTAATTTCTTTAGTTACAGTTTCCACAAAGATCAGGACAAACAAGAACAGCAATCCGACAACTTAACTCAGTATGGTGGGATAGACACCTAAATATGAAGACAAAAACACAGATTTATAAAACATTAGTGCGAAGTATTATGACATATGAGGCTGAAAATTGGATCATAAACAAGAAAAACAGCAGTAAGATAGTAGCAACAGAGATGGAATGTCTGCGAAGATGCTGCAGAGTAACAAGAATGTATAGGAGAAGTAATGACGAAATAAAGCAAAGAACATCAATAGAAACAGACATACTAACATATATAGAACAAAAAAGACTACAGTGGTATTTACATGTAAAAAGAATTAGCGACAGCGGATGGATAAAGAGAATAACCGAATGGAGCACTATAGGAAAGGACCCCGAAAATCCTGGAGGAACAAAGTAGAAAACGATTGAGAATGGGACAACAGAGAGAGATGGATACGGTTGTGCGAAGGAAGGCAGTGAATACTGTAGAATCCCTGAATATATATATATGTATATATATATATATATATATATATATATATATATATATATATATATATATATATATATATATATATATATATAATTTCTTCAGTTTGTTTTGTTTCTTGATTAAAGGTTTTGCAAGTTCTAATATTTGTTTTTATTTCTTGTTATGTTCTAAATACTAACTAACTGTCCAATTAACTGGACAGTTTTCTAAAGCTATCAGTTTGGCAGATATCTTCCAAACAAGTCAAAATTAAGTCGAAGGTGACTTATTTTATACATCTATTGCAATATTAACTATTGGGTTCTGGGTAGACATTGCTGTAACAAAGTTGGCAGCAAACCTGTTAAAGTGTGCTAAATTTCAAACAGATTAACCAATTAATTTATTAAGTTATCCAATTTGTTTATACCGGATAGCGTTTATGTAAACAACTGTGCTTGCCCAAATCAGTCACTATTAAGCTAAGTTCAGATGATCGCGCGTACAACAAACCGCGCGACTTAAGATGCAGAGTAGTCATATACAAATGTTTATATGGTCATCGCGCGTAAACTTGCGATCCCGCACGATTGTCTTTGCTCGTCGCCAGAATCTTGATTTGCGCGTAATTTGCGCGACGTCGTGCGTTTTGAAGTACAACAATCAGGCATAGACGTGCTCAGTTCAGTTGATTTATCGATGAAGTAGAAAAAAGACCAGCCATATGGAACTTGAATTCAAAGGAATATTCTAATAAAATACTGAAGAAACGGACTTGGGAGCAACTAGTTTTGAACTTTTGCAATGATGGTGACACTCAAGAGAAAAAAAAAATTAGGTAAGAACAACATTTATTTATTTTTACTTTAATTATTATAAAAGTAATATTGTTTATACCATACCGTCCTGTCCATCTAGCCTTCCATCATTTACAAAGTAATCTGTAAATGCAGTTCGAACTTTATCTGCATCTCGAATTGCGCGCCCAGTGTGTGATCTATTCATATTAAACAATGGTGCGGCATGAACTGTATCCTCGTATGTGATACCATCTTTAATTCTGACAAAGTTGTGCAAGACACAAATAGCTTTAACAATGTTTTCAGCAAAGTCAAGTTTAACGTCTATGGGTCGGTGCAAAATTCGCCATTTTTTGCACATAATTTCAAACGTGCATTCAACATATCTTCGAGCTAACGATAAACGGTAATTATATATTTTTTTGCGTGCCATAGCATTTTGCCACCATACGGCCTCATTAAATTTTCTATCATGGCAAAAGCTTCATCTGCCACTATAACATGTGGTAACTTATTAGTGCAGTTATTTGTTATTGATTTGGGTTCAGGAATATTTAATGCCTTTTCAGTGAGTTTTTTGTACAAGGTGCTTTCTTTGAAAATTCCTGAGTCACTATCTTTACTATACGCTCCAACCTCGCCCATATAAAGCAGTAATTAGCGTCACATCAAACCATTAGCACCAATGAAATAAAATGTTTGGAGTACATAGATCCGGAGTCTGGAGGCTGTATTAATCGAATGTGCTTTCCGTCAAATGCACCGATGCAGTTAGGAAAATAAGCTTTTTGTTCAAATTCTTCAGCTATTTCTATCCATTTACTCGGTGCATTCATGACAACTGCTTTTAACTTCTCCCATATCACCTTGCCCACTTTTTGAGTTGCACCCGATAATGTAGACTTTCCAATTTTATAACCATACTGCAATTCAGCTAACGAACAACCACTTGACAGATACTTGCAATAGAATAACAATTATTATCATTTCTATTTCAGGATCAACACCTCAGAAGAAATGGAAGAATTTACGTGATGTATATGTGAGAGATATGCAAAAAATTAAAACTTTAAAATCTGGTTCGGCAGCAACATCGAAATCTACTTCGACGTATTTTCAAAGATTAACATTTTTGCAACCCACCGTACAAAAAAGAAAAAGTGACAATAGTTTTCAAGTAAAGGATGGTAATGATAATGACGGCGACGTTCCCGAATCAGCTAAAGCAAACAGTGATAGCAACTTCAGACCTCCGAGAGAATATCCACCTGCTACAAAGAAGTATAAACTTCATCCAGCAGACGAACATTTTGCCAAAATATTAGAAAAGAGTATTAACCAAAGAAGACCTATAGAAAAAGAAGAAGACGATGAAGATAAACTATTTTGCCTATCATTACTGAAAGAACTAAAGAAAGTACCCGAGCACAACCGTTTAAGACTGAAGATTGAAATATATGATTTAATAGCACGAAACCAGGTACAGGCAAATACTCCGCAATTCCATGAACGGCAACCACTCTCTTCTAATGCATCTATATACGATATTTCGTATGCTACAAATCAGCCATCTAGTTCTTACAGTCAACATAACGCAAATCCCCAGGAACACCACCCACTGCCTAGAAACAATAGATTAGTTACAAAACAGAATTCCGTGCGGCACTATGAGTATCAACCTCATTCTCAGTATAGATATACCACATATCCTCAAACGGAGACTACAAATACAAATTCACAATATACACCATCAGCACTATCTAGTGCAGAAACTCAAGAACTTGATTTGTTTAACAGCGATGAAAACAGTACTTAACGAACAAGTGTAAAAATGTTTTTGATTTATAATAAAATAGTATGCCTTATTCACTATATTAATACTTATATTTAATTAAAAGCTTACCTTAACATAACAATGACTTTTTCTTTCGGCGATATGCAGTATCGTATAGCATTATCACTGCACTTTAAATCATTTTCAATAATGCTCATTAAACAGTCAAATGACGTGACCGAAATCCTGAAATAGTTGAAAAACTTATCTTCATGTCTTCTTAGCTTTGGATATAAGATAATATATAGATATATATATAGAGAAGTGGTTCTCTCGCTTAAAATAGGATACACCCAATATCTTCTTTCTCTTCGTCGACGTCGATGTTTCAACCTCCGTTACAAAACCCATAAACAGATTGCCTCATCAACTTGCATTTTCGACGACTACGGCGCTACAATGCTGCGTTCTCGAAAACTCGGAATAAAAAAAACGCGCGACCATCTGATTACATCATCGCGCGTTAACGAGTTACAAACGTGCGTTGTCGCGCGACCATGTGAACTTAGCCTTAAGCTATTTTGTAAATCGCAGTCGACTCTGTAACGATCCAATTTTAAGGTATATTAAAAATAAAACAACGGGTGTGGCAGTCCAGTGGGACTGCCGGTGGAAGTTACACTTCTATACACGCATTCGCCGTTACAAATTTGTTCGGGAGTCAATCTGCACAATTATTACATATGTAATGCTATAGGTAAGACATAGCAGAAAGAGAAACAGAATTAATAACAACTTACTAACAATTAATAAACAACTTTTGGCCTGTAATAAGTAAATGAAGGATTGAATCAATATTTTGATGAAAATGAATATTTTTATTTTCATATATGTATGAAAGGAGTTGAATGCAAAAATTTTTTTACACATACTCTGCAGTAAAATTCATTATTTATTTTGTTATTAATATAATAATATTATTAATATAATAATTAATTTTTTTTTTTAGTGGCTTTGGCTTGAAACCTTTAGCCACGTAATTACATATAGATATTAGTATTCATTCATACAGGATTGTACAAGGAGAACACTTTTCAAGCTCAGGGATTCATCAGAGCGGCTTTATTGTAACAAACAAGACATAAACCACGGTTAGGTAGGTGGGCAACATATATGGTAAACATACAAAGGAAATATTCACGCATACGATCAATTTTATACTCATACCTTTAATTTAATTTTTGCAAGAAATGTCATAATTATTTTAAAATTTTTTATATTGTCTTCACTTAATAGAAGATTTCGTTTAATGGTGTACTTAAACCCTCTTTTATCAATTCTTTTAGCAGCCACGTACTTGTATTACGATGTAGGGGGCAGTTGAAAAATATGTGATTTAAATCAGCTATACTAGTCCCACACTCACATCGGTCTGTTGGGAGAACTCCTATTTTGTGTAGATGTTTCGGAAAACATCCATGATTTACTTTTAATCTTAAGACAGTTGACACTGTGTTTCTGCTTAGTGTGACATCTTTGTAAAATTGTTTTACATCTACTGTTGGTTGTAATTTGTATAAATTAGTGCCCCTGCGTTCACTAAACTGAATCCATTGTCTGTCCCATTTAAATTTAATATGTTGTTTGATATAGGCAAGTAGGTCACATGTGTTAAATTCTTCTATCACCATATGTGGGTGCTGTAATGGATTTTTAGCTATAGAATCAGCAATAGTATTGCCTACAATATCTGAGTGTCCCTTAACCCATAGAAATTTAGTACCATATGGATCTGATAGTTTTAGTAACTGTTGAAAAATTTCTAATATGAATATATTGCTATTTATTGTGAATTTAAAGTTTTGCAAGGAGTGTAATACTGACAGTGAATCACTGCATATGACAATTTTGTTCCACTGGTTTTCACAGCACAATTCAAGGCCTTTGTATATGGCACATGCTTCAGCAGAAAAAATGCTGGATTAATTATTTAAAATAAATGATTTTTTAATCTTCATTTTTGGTACAAAGTAAGCACTGGCTGTACATGTTGATGATTTTGACCCGTCTGTATAGATCACAATATGATCTGAATAGCCACTTAAGATTTCTTTAAGAGTAGTGTAGCAAAATTCATTTTGGTATTTAGGGATAATAATATTTGTAGCTAGCACACTTGTTAGATGTGGTATATCCAACGATTCCCAGATAACATTACAAGGGGAGTTTATTTACTTCAGTTCGTTGCAAGTTATAATTGCTCTTGCAAGTGGCGGAGAGTTTTTTTTAATGAAGTATGTAAATGTTAAATCAGTTGTATTTAATTTATTAATTATTTTTGCATTATAAGTGCCACGATAATGTTGGTTTAGGAAATATTTGCTTGCCAGATATTTTTTGCGCAATGAGAGTGGGTTTTCAGATGCTAGAGCTAGGGTGGCTTCATTTGGAGTGCTTTTCATCAATCCTAACACAATCCTTAGAGCTTTAAATTGGATTCTATCAAGTTTACGTAAATTGGTTATGCTAGCTGACCCATATACCACACAGCAGTAATCTATTATAGATCTTATATGGGCTCTATAAAAATTCAATGCAATGTTTTGATATGCACCCCACGATCTCTTACACACCATTTTAAGGAAATTAATACCTTTTTCTCAGCGACCAATTGTATCATTAATATGTTGAGTCCAAAGCAATTTTCTGTCAAGTACGACACCAAGATATCTAAATTCCGAAACAATTGGAATATCATTGCCATGTAAGGTTACAGCGTAATGTTTAATAGGGTGTTTTCTTGAAAAAAATACTACGGCACATTTTTGGTACGAAATATTGAATCCATTTAACCAAGTCCAATTATCCAAGTTGTACATAATATGTTTGAGTTGAGTAGTGCTTTCACTGTACGTTTTCTTATGTGAGTAGATGACAATATCATCAGCATATTGTAAGCAAACAATATTGGGAGACCATAAATTGTGCAAATCGTATGTGTACAAATTAAAAAGAAGTGGACTTAAAACAGCTCCCTGTGGAATACCTTTTGATGTGATCTTGGGTCCAATAATATTGTGACCTACTCTTATCGATACACTTCTGTCTTTGTATAGATTTGATAGTAAATGTGATATCGATTTTGGAATGCCAAGAAACACAAGTTTATCACAGAGTATATTTACATCAATATTGTCATATGCACTTTTTATGTCAATAAACAATGCACCTGTTGTCATGGAATTAGAAAAACCAATTTGTACATCTGTAGTCAGACGAACTACTGCATCCGTGGTTCCATAGCCTTGTTTATATCTATATTGTGTTGCTGGTAGAATATTATGCCGCCTTAACCAAATTTCCATTCTCAATTTTAGAATTCTTTCAAATGTTTTAAAAATGCATGACAATAATGTTATTGGTCTATATGATTCCAGATTATCTTTGTCTTTTCCCGGTTTTAGAATTAATATAACAAAGCAATCATTAAATTTGTAAGGGGGTATTCCAGTTTGCAAAATACAGTTATAAATATGTAGTAGTAGTCTTTTAGCCAGTACACCCATTTTTTGTAACATAATGTAAAAAATCTGATCTGCACCTGGAGCTGTGTTTTTGGATATCTTGATAGAATATTCCAGTTCAGATGATGTTATTTCTTTTAATAAATAATGTTCTTCTGGATGTAAAGCCATGTGAGGTATATGTTTGTCAACAAATGGTGGACATAACTTCTGAAGAATATCTTCTGCAACTGCAGAAGGAGCATGTTTGATGTTTGCGTTTTTGTTGTTTAATTTGTTAGCCATCTTCCATATTTGAGTTGATGGGCAACTAGAGTTAAGACTGGAGCAAAATTTAATCCATGTTGTTTTGGCTTTGTGTTTAAACATTTTTTTAGTTGTAGCTTCTATCTTTTTATATTCAAGAAAGGTATTAAGTGTAGATGCGTTTTTTGTATTTTTTAAGAGCATTCTTCTTAAGCTGTATCTGTGTATTACATTCCTTATCCCACCAAATTGATTTTTGTCTATGTTTAGGACTGAAGGTACGTTTTGGGGGATAGAAGCTTCGCTGCTTGTATTAATTGCTCTATTCAGATTAAATGCCATTTCATTACAGTTTTCAGAGTATACAACATTCTTCAGTTCCATTTCAAGAGTGCTATGAAACAATTCCCAGTTGACCTTCTCTAATTTCCATTTCCTTGTTGGATATACAACAGAAGAGGGTACATCAATATTCAACTTGATGGAAATAATATAATGATCAGATCCAAGAGTTCTATCCAATGTTTGCCAGTATGCTAGTGCAATTAGTCCAGGAGTTATTAGCGTTAAGTCTACAGCTGATTTTGTAGAGTTTGGAGGGGTAATTCTAGTCGCTGAACCATCATTTAGAAATATTAAATCCATATCAGTTAATGCATCAATTATTCTATTGCCATCAGTATCATTTTTTGGAGAACCCCATACCGCATGATGGGCATTGAAGTCACCTCCTAGTACCGTCTCTCCTTCGAGTGAGGAACACCAATTAAAAAGCCGTTCCCATTCTCGAATGCTTATATTCTTGTCAGGTTTATATAATGAGATTATATTAATTATTCTGCCATTAAAATCAATTTTTACACCACACATTTCCAATGTTCCAACATTTATAATATCCAATATCTTATACTTATTTATCCGTAGGCCTAAAAATATAGCTACACCTTCAAATCTACGATCTTGACGATCTTTTCTAATAATTTGGTATCCCTCATAAACAATGTTGTGTTTTGTCTTATAACATGTTTCAGATAAAATTGCAATGTCAATAGCATTCGAATACAGAAATTGTTTAAAAGATTGTGCATTAGATACAGTAGAACGACTATTCCATTGAATTATATTTAAATTATTTGAACTGTTATGATCCATTGGATGTGGATAAATTTTCCAATAGATTTGAAATATGTTTTTTAATTAAATTTTGATCATTGTCTATATAATCTTTGCAATTTAAAATATCAGAGAGAAAGCTGAATATTATATTAGTAATACCTTCAACTATTTGTTCTTTATGTCTCATGAACTCATCCCTGTAAGGATTTGGTAAGATTGACGAACTGGCTGTACTTTTTTCAACTCATTATCAATATCATTATCAATATAATCGCTCTCATTCAGTTTTCTTTTTTTTTAAGATTCAGAACTGCTACTTGATGTGGAATTTCTTCTCACAACTCTCGGTTTAGAGATACTGCACACTGAAGGTACATTAACATTTTTGGAAGGTAGCGGAGGAAAACTACTAGAATCATTAGCTAGTAACGAAAATCTATTATTAGTTAATATGTTTGAATAGTAATTTGGATTGCTTTGAACTTTTTTAGCTTCCTGAAACGAGATATTTTTTGTTGCCATAATTTCCTTAATTTTACGTTGTTTAATATATTCTGAGCATTCTCCTGATAGTGCCGAATGTTGCTGACCAGAGTATAAACATTTAGTTCCCACAGAGCAGTCCTTATTATTATGATTTTCACCACAGTTTTTACAACGCTCTTTCCCATTACATTGTTGTGTCATATGTCCATATCTTAAGCATTTCTGACACTGTATAACAGGATATATGTACGGATCCACTGGAAAAATGCAACTATTAATTATGACTTCTTTTGGTAAAGAAGCTCCGATAAATGTTATACATACAAATTGTCTAGGTACTAGTTTTGTTTCATTTGTTTCTGTAGTAACTCTACGATTTAGTCGTTGTATTTCTTTAATATTACTATTTGGATTCTCACTTTTAAGTTTTTCCAGTAGATATGTTTCGGTAAACCCTGTATCAATTGAACGTATTAAACCTCGACGTTCCACAAAAAACCGTGGTATATAAGCAATTCAATTGTTGGCTTCTAAAAAGTCGCCACTTACAATGTTATTAGCATAAGAAGCATTATTTAAAATTACCTTAATTTTATTCCTACCAATAGATTTAATTTCAGTAATATTATTTTTAAAATTATTTGTATGTAAATAATGTCCAACTCTTATCGGATGTAATTTACCGATATTGTTATCGATAGACTCTACATACACAACGTATGGGCCAGTATCACACAACCGGTATCGTATGTTTTTATCGTAATGTTTTCTGATAAGACTCGGATCATTATCATTTTTATAATCGTTTGTTATTGGAAACGACTCACCAGATAATGATATAGTTGTTCCACCAGGATCATCAACCTCCTTTCTAACTACTTCCATTTCACAAAATAAACTTTGTCTTCACCACTATACTTATCGTAAATACGTCTACTCTCGTTAGACGAAACTGACAATACAAATTAAAATTCAATATTCATAAGTATTTAAAAATGACAATAATATACATAAAAAAAATACACTACAATACAGTGCAACATAGTTCCATATAATAATACAATACAAATTAAAATGCATTATCCATAAGTATTTAAAAATGACAATAATGTAATAATATTAATAAAAAAGTCCTCCCTGACTGGGAATCGAACCCCGGTCTCCCGCGTGACAGGCGGGATACTGACTACTATACTACCGAGGACATGACACAAAGGTATTTCAAAATTGACAGTTCTGGATCATACATTGATTTATTGAGATTATTATTTTGAAATACAAAAGACTAATATAATTATGAACATTTAATAAATAATACAAAACATATTACATAAATAATAATATTATTAAATATTTTATTATATGTATAATATTATATGTATATATTTATATCTTTATATAATATATATAATATTAAATTATATATACAAAAGGAACATTTTTATATTCGAGAGAGGAAGAGAGAGAAAATATATCTTCTATCTCTCTCTTACTCATTATCTTACATATCGTCGTCTTGGTAGTCAACAGGCGTAAACCACTATGTCGTGAAACTGAGAAATTGGCTTTCAAACATTTTTAGGCCAATAAATTTCAATTGTTTTGTTTATAACTTGGTCATTTTTTAAGATTTATAGCTACAACTTTAGACTAGCATACTTTATAGGATTATTTAGACGTATGTTAATTTAGTACTACATATGTAATGATTTCACAGATTCACTCCCATACAAATTTCCAACGTGGAGCGCACGTATAGAAGTATAACTTCAAAAATCTTAAGATTTTCTTAAATGTCTTATTAAAAAGCAAGTTGAAAAAGGGTTAATTTTACCTTATAAACATTTATAATACCTTTGGCAATTTTTGTGTCACACGCTTGTATGTAGGCTCAATGAAAAGCTGGTAAAAAATACACTTTTCAAAAATAAACGATACTTTGTATGACCAATACGAAATAAAATGGCATTTTTTAAAACAATTTTTCCATTGTTGATTAAATTTTTTCAACATATTAAATTTTTGATGTGACTGATTACATAATAAATTTCTCATATTGTGAAAAGTTGATCTTTCCTGCTTTATTCGAGATCTAACACATAAATCAGAATCTATATTTGGCTCGTATATTCTTATATTTGATAATAAATAGTTATATGATTACTAATCAATATCTTAGTTTTAGTAGAATTTCATTGATTTATCGGCCTGGGGTTAAAAATTATTATATTATTTGCCGAATCATTTGAATAATCTTTCCATGGCAAACTTTTAAACGCAAATAAAATATTATTTAATAATTATATGATGTAAGTACTGAAATTACAGCTATCATACAAGCCAACAGAGAGGAACTACATTAGAGATAGTGAATACTCTTAATAGAGTGGGAGTGGAGTATGACCTTAAAAATAGCAATAAGTTAGAAAAATAACTAACTCATAGAGTTATAATGTTTAAATATTTAAAAAAAAAAAGTTTAATAACTACCTTTTTTGATGCAGAACTTCTTGCAATATTCGTATTCGAAACAGGCCAGTAAATAAACCTGAAATACGGCGATACCGTGTAATTTTCCGTGCCACCACCGAATTGCATGAAAATTTGGATGCAGGTTTTACTTAGAGTCCATTTCACTTTTGGACTTGTGCCGTTGGTTGTTTTTTATTTTTAGGGGTGAAAACTGCCCCTAATATAAAAAAAAATCGTATAATTAAAAATTAAAGCAGGTAATTGGTTCAAATGAACTTTTAATGAAATGAATGAATGTCAACTAACATTAAACAACATAATTTAAGATTTTATTCTAGTTTAACCCCTAAATGATTTGCATATAAATTTGGATATAGGTTATACTTAGGTTAAACACAGACGCGGCGTGCGCCGCGTCGGCTGCCGCGGCGGCGTTGAAAGCGGTCTCTCGTCTATGGTACTTATGTTGTGCAACACAGATGAGCCTTTGTTTGTCAGCTCGCCGCGTTTGCCGCCGCGCGGCCTGTGCTGAGTACCATGCTCCGTCGCGTCGGCGGTTTTATGACTTCTGACGGCACATCAGTAATAGATATATCTTGCTTTAACACAGACGTGTGAGTGTTTTGCAACGGTTTTATTTGATCACTTTTATAAGTGTTTTCCAAATTTTGTATATATTATTGAAGCTATAGACATCGATAAATTAATTACCGAAATTCACATACGGCCAACAATTTGGGATATGCACTCAAATGAATATTCGAATGAAATAAAGAAAAAACGTGCTTAGAAAGAGGTTACCCACAGTTTTATTTCAGAAGATGCTTTTCTGGGCCATCTTTAATTTCGTTAACTAACGTGTAAAACATTCCTTTATTTTTTCATTTATTTACTATAGGATGTATCCAATACCTGCGTTTCTTCTTCTCCTTTGATCTAATATGAAGTAAACTTGTATTTATTGGGAAAAACAAATCGTCGTCACTTTCACTAGATGATTCTAGAGACATCACCATACCATTCTACGTCCAAAACTCAACTAAACTTGACAACAACGAATACAATGGCAAAACTATTGCCACTGTTAAACCGCCTCATGTGTTTTAAGCCGCACAGAAGCCGACGAGACGCAGACGCGGCGCAAGCCGCACTGTCTGTGTTTTATCCTTATCCTTCACTTCAAAATTTGACTTGTGCTTTGGTTGCTTTTTATTTTTTCTTCTTCTTCTTCTTTTTATATAGACATGACTCTGTTCAATGTACCTCCAATAAGTTGTCGTTCCATCGTTTTCGTAGTCTTCCTACTGATCGTCTTCCTATCGGGGAACCGTCTCTTGCCGTCTTTACTACTCTATTTGTTTTCATTCGGCTTATAAGGTCGTTCCATTCTACTCTTCTATTGCTTACCCAGTTCTTGATGTTCTCCACCTTGCATCTACGTTGTATATCTGTACTTCTAGCTCTGTCCCATAGTGTCTTAGAATAAATTTTTCTGAGTATTTTGATATCTGCTGTTTCTAACGTCCTTTTTGTCCTCTCTGTGTCAGGTCTTGTTTCTGCCGAGTATGTCATTATTGATTTGATGACTTTTTTGTAAATTCTGCCTTTCGTTTCTTTCCCGATATTTTTATTTCTCCATATTGTTTCATTTAGGCAGCCTGCGGCTCTGTTTGCTCTATTCACTTAATCTTCCACTTCGATTTCGAGCTTTCCGTAGCTAGATAATGTGATGCCTAGATATTTAAACTCCATCACTTGTCTTTGGGAAATTAACATGTTAAATTGTCTGGCGGTTATATTAAATTGGTGTAGAATACGTTGTAAATCATCTTCATCTTTGTCCTCTGATCATTCTCCATATTTCTTTTTGTGTTCCGTAGAAATCGTGTTCCATCTGTTTTGAGAAACTCTGCCAGTGTTCCTTTTTTATTTGTCTAACTAAAGTATTCGTTTCAATTCTGATTCGTTTATAGTGGTTGTATGCCTTTTGTGTTTGTTGTGTTCTGTATTGTAAAAAGGCTTTCTTCTTTTCTTCACATTTTGTCTTCATTTCCTCTCTAAACCATGGTGTTTTCTTTTTTGATATGTTAGTGTTCGTTACTTTCCTCTCTCCAAGTGATTCTTTTGCTGCGTTAATTATGTTATTTTTGAGTTTTTTCCAGTTTTCATCGATGTTATCGTTTTCTAATATTTAATTCCCAAAGATCTTCTCTGATAATCTTTTCCTGTATAAGTGTTTCGTGGATTCCGTATTTAGTTCTTCGAATTTGATTTTTTTTTTGCTGGCGCCGCTGTCTTGGGTGGAAAGTATTTCAGGATGATTCTTATTTTACATAATTCTAGGCTATGGTCAGTACCTACATCTGCTGATTTGAGGCATCTTACGTCGATTATTTTCGATGGATGTATATCTCTGTTGGTTATAAGATAATCTATCATAGATCTTTGTTCACGAGTGTTATTAAATGTATATTTGTGTTGGTCTTTGTGGTCAAAAAATGTGTTGTTTATTCTTAGTTCGTTATTCGTGCAGAAGTTAATCATCAGTACTCCATTTTTGTTTTTAACATTCTTGTTATGTTTTTGTTTAATGCCGGGTATTACTTGATTGCCTATTCGAGCGTTAAAATCCCCCAATATTATCATCTATCCTCTGACTTGATCTACTAATTGTTGTAATTGGTCATAAAACGCTTCCCTTGTTGTTTGAGGCTTGTTATTTTCTGGGCCGTGTACTTCGATGATGTTCAGGTCTTCCTTTTCCATTCATATCTTTGCTGTTGCTATTCTTTCTGATATATATTGGCACTCTTTGATGTGATTTTGGTACCTTTGGTGTATTAGTAAGGCTACAACTTCTTTAGCTCTGTTTTCATTTGCTACTTCAGTGTAGATTAGTATGTATTCACCTAATTTTGATTGACAATTTCCTTTCTTTTTTGTTTCCTGTAGAGCACAAATTTCTATTTCTTTCTCTTTCAGCACTTGGGTTATTTCTTGGTCCCTTTAGTTGAGTGATCTGATATTCCAAGTAGTAATTCTCATCTGGGTTTTGGATGTTTTTCTCTTGTCCTTATTTCTTGCTGTAGTCGTCTTCATAGTATTAATACGGTTCCGAGGCTGTACATTGTTTCTTTGAGCAGTACTTGCTTTTACGATTGGTAGCTTGCTGACCTTGCCAATCACCCTCCACATTTTATCCGGGCTTGGGACCGGCTGTGGTAACCGCAGAGCTACTCAATCCACCCCGCAATCACCCCAGGCAGTGTTTTTATTTTTTAGGGGTGAAAACTACCCTTATTAGAAAAAATTATATAATTAGGTAAAGTCAAGCAATTTGGAATTATTTAATTATACAGTAAGATTAAATTTAGATTTCTTTACTGTTTTAATTTTGTCTAACAAAAACTTGTTATTTTCAACACGTTCACAAAATTTATTTTAAATTATTATCACTACAGCTGTTTCGGCCAGAGTGCCTCTCTCAAGTAAGAAAGGTACTCTGGCCTACACACTTGAGACACACTTAAGAAAGGCACTCTTGCCGAAATAGTTGTAGTGATAATAATTTAAAATAAATTTTGTGGAAGTGTTGAAAACAAAAGTTTTTAGTGTTTTATTGTTAAATAAAATGAATTTCCAGCAAGTAACGGTCGAATCCATTACTTATTTTAATTTTTTACCACATAATTTCTACCAATATAAAAACCGTCGCTTGCGAAGAAACTCGAATAGCTGTAGCATTTTTTTTTTCATTGAAACTATAAATAGAATATTTTTTTTTTAATCAAAACGTTATGAATTTATTTTATTTCAAGTTAAAAAATATCTCTTATTAGTTTGTAAGCATAATGTGAACATTATGTGTATATTACAATACTCCAGTATACATTTAAGTACCTAAAAAACCATTTTGTAGATTTCTTAAGGGCAATGGGATCATTTAAATTAATCTTTTCCAGACCCTTATTTTTGACAGGGTTGTAGTTGAAAGGGCTTGAATGAGTCACTAATCACGAGTGTATGCAAACTTTTAACAGCCATATCTTAACCAATATTTTGTCTTACAGAAAAACAAAAAAACCCAAAATATTCATAGAAGTCAAACCTATTGTTACGATAGATAATGACGCCTCATATGACTCAAAACTGTAAACATATTTATTACTCATATCTTTTAGCTAACAACTATTCTAGTTATTTCGGCGCTCAGTTGAAAGACTTGTCTACCTGAATTCTAATGAGTCACCCGCGACTTGAAATTTCCAGAAGCAGGCCGAATAAAACCAGTCTGAGCGACTTTCTGGGCTCTTCGGTGGGAAATCGCGGCAATTCTCGAATAACGGGATTTTATATTTAAACAGGAATTTTGTTGTAAAGAGAACAGTTAGTTTTTGAACATCGCGTCGAGTTTTTAAAATGTAACGCACGTAGATAAATTATATAATTATTAAGTGTAAGATAAATTAGTTATATTGTCCAAATAAAGACTTTAAATAAACTTATAAGTGTAGAACCTTTATTAATAAATAAAAACAATAAATTAGAATAATAAAAACATTACACTATCTTTTTTTACTTTTCGAGATTTTTTGTATCACTAATACTTTTAGTTTATGAGAAAAACGCAATTTTTTCAAAATTTCAAATTTTTTTTTTACTTTAAAACTAAATTTTTACAAAAATAATTGGTCAAACTCACGGATCATGTAAACAATACAAAAATAAAATAAATTGTAAAGTAGTAACAATTAATTTTATTTGGGGTGCGAATAGGGGGGATTATCACGATTTTTTTAACAAAAAAAAGGGGACTAACTTAATCTTGAGCGTAACTTGCTTAGTTTTGATGCTAGAGATGCTAGAAAAGCTACTATATATTTTCTGCATCGAATGAGTCTACAGAATTCATAAGCAAAACATTTTTTGTTGTTGTTTTATAAGCTACATTTTTGCTAAGATTTTTTTTTTGATAAAATACTTAATTTGAGTTATTTGTGAAAAACCGTCTGAAAACGTGATTTTTTTTGTAAAAAATGAATATTTTCACTGGCAAATAAGGCAAAAAGTATTAACTTTAAAAAGTGAACAGTTAGTTAACCTGTAAATCAAAACATTTTAATGACTTATTTTAATAACTTTAATAAAAAGAGAGAAGAAAGAACCGCACATACTCTAACATAAATACCTAGATGCTGCATAGGTTACAGTCCCATAAGAAGACTAAAAAATACAGCAAATACAAAAAAGACTTGGAAAGTACAGTCGTTTATAGCGTTCTCTACTAAAGTCTCAATCACAAATGTAAAGGATAAAACAAAAGACCAAGATCTACCGAAGGATGTAAACCTTAAAGAGGACCTAAAACTCTAGAAATTTAATCAGCCTTATTTATCTATACAGAGCAATTGACAAAATCACATTAAGCTCCTAAAAGCAACTTGTTGTTATCCTACAATTGTAGCATGTATAAATTCCTTATAACCATCGAATATTGAATGTATAAAATTTATTTGGTACGCTAGTTGCTATGTATAAAATTCCGTGAGTTTTTGTTTATATTGTGACGTAAGTGTTTGTGCACATAGAAGGTAAAAATATGGTGGTATTTTAAGTTGTTATTCTGCGAATTTCAAAACCAAGCCATGTTAAAGTTCAATTTCCCATAAAAAGCGTCGTTGAAAATAATTCCGATTGGCTAGTCCCTTTGACTGATAAAAGGGGTGAGAGAGAACAGAGGAAGCTGATACAGAGAGAGTAAAGAAGGTCAAATTTCAATTGGTTTAAGATCTTGACGGGAAAAGAGCTTGTGTGTAATTTTCAAAAACAACCGACATATTTCTGATTGCGGAGAGGTGAATTTTATACTCAACTGTAATGTGTCAGTTTTTGTCTGAGTTAATCACCGATTGTTTTGTGCTGTGTTTCATCTGAGGAATTTGTAAGATGGGGTTTCGAACAGTTTAAAAATATGTCCACGTGGTTTCAAGCGGGAGCAGGAGTTTTTGAAAAGCCAAGCTTTGAAGATTGCTGCAAGATAACCCAGTGCCCAGCTTCCTTCGTCTATTTGTTTATCCCTGGTCAATGCAGACCTTTTTGCAGCTTGTGAGATGCATTTGTGTTTGCAGTGTTTGGAATCCAGTTCCAGCCCCAAAACTTTTAAAGAAGATACAATAGTCAGTGATATCAGGTACTCTTTATTTGTTAAAATGTTTAAAGTAAAAAATAGACATTTTTCATCAATAATGGCTTTCATGACAATTTAAAAAATTAATATAAATAAAATTATAACTTTTAGAGATTGGCTAACTGTCATATTAATTATTTTTATAAAGTTTTAATATTTAATCTTGACATATGACATTTAGCAATACTTTCTTCGGACCTTTGGTACATACCTAACCATAAATTTTGAATTTGTTTTGTTTTGTTTTTAAAAAGGTTAACCTTAATGTAAGCTCCATTAAAATATCTAGATGATTTCAGTTTATTATTAATTTAAGTTCTTATAGTGTCCCCAACGTCTAGAGTTGTAAACCGGTAACACCATTGTAAGTCGTTTTTTTGTATTTTGTTATTATTATTTGTATTTGTAACTGTTTATGGTGAAATAATAATAAATATGTAATGTTTTTCTTCTTCTTCTTTAGATGCAAATCCACTAATGGATGTTAGCGATCACATTTTCCATTAATTCTCTATTTCTTGCAATATGTATCAGAGATTGTATGTCGTTAATCCCTGTAAATGTTTTTCCCTAAACCAAGAATAGTATTATTTCCTTTAAAAAGATTCTAACCTAATAGCTAAGGAACCTTCTTGTGTTGTTTTGTCCAGAATATCCATGTAAGTACCTTTTTAATTCACTTTTTTCAGTTACCCCAATCCAGTACTCTTTTTTTTATTCACTTACAGACGACCCAGCTCTCCAATTTAACCAAGAGTAGCCGTTCGCAAACGTTCCGGTTTTTTTGCTTACCCTATCTACAGCTCAGTAATTTCTGTCCCCAGTATTCAACCCCTATAAGTCATCCCAATGTGATAGACAATATAACCGCTACGCAATATGAAACAAAGATCCTTTGGAAATTTATTAAAATAGAACCACGAGGAAGTTTAAACAAAATTTATGATACTTTTTACCTCCCTCGCGTGTGGAAAGCGTTCGGTAAAATCTCATTAACCAACATTAAATCAACAAAACAACAATTATTTGTTCACTTAGAAGGTTAGATGAAAGGAACATTAATTATTGATTCTACTTGGATATTTTTTATTG
This sequence comes from Diabrotica undecimpunctata, assembly GCF_040954645.1. Taxonomy (NCBI): domain Eukaryota; kingdom Metazoa; phylum Arthropoda; class Insecta; order Coleoptera; family Chrysomelidae; genus Diabrotica; species Diabrotica undecimpunctata. The sequence goes on along the minus strand of NC_092803.1, from coordinate 73,989,234 downwards.
GTATGACCAAAATAAATCTTTATTAATGAAATCTTGGTTTTGATCTATTCTTAAATTTACAAGGTCCTTGTATCATGTTACCCACATTTTCAAGTACGTTAACTTTTTACCTAATTATGTAATTACGTGTTTCTTTGAAATTAGTTAAATATATGTTAAACACATAATTACATGAAGTTTTTTATTTGCTACGAAAATACTTTCGTTACTAGCAGAATATTTTAATACCTCAGCTCCTGCAAACAACTCGCAGTCATCCTATAATATCTAACAAGATTCCTAAGGGAAGCTACGGAAATAGAGGTACATGGAAATTTTAACAAATGAACAAAAGGTGTGATGCTCTTAACGTCTATCCAATGTGCAAACCGTGTGTAATATCGAAGTACCCAGTACTTAAATAACTTACTATCAACTATGATTTTTTAACTATTGTATGATTAGGCGTTTAACATATTAAAAATACAAATATGCGCATCATTTACAGAGATGAAATAAAGGATAGTATAAATCCCCGGACATTTATTATTGTCGATCTCTCTCATATACAGTCTCGCGAAACCTCGTAACGTGAACGGACACACCGGAGAAGCAGAAGCAGTTCTAGTTCCAGAAAACCTGTGCTTAAGAAAAGACGACAGCAACTGTCCAAAGTGGGAACCCACGAAACGGGTCGCGAAACGGCATACACGTGCATCAACGGACGCGAAATCCGCGAACGGAATCACGGTATCAGCGGGTCGCAAATCTGGACGCGTGGACCAGATACAAACTCCAGATGCGAAAAGTAAGGCCAACACGCTTACATACACACAAACCTCACACACACACACACACACACACACACACACACACACACACACACACACACACACACACACACACACACACACACATACACACACACACCTACACACACACACACATCATACACCTTTAAATTACACAATTTAAAGGACACAACACACACACAAATACTACATCACACTAATCCCGGAAAAGTTTTCTAGGCATAGAAAATTTTTCCGAATCCTTAATAACCACAATCTCCTCGGAAATATCCCTTTCAACCTAGAAATGGAATCATCCGAAAACCAGGCCATCCTCTACACAACAGGTCCTATTTCCAGCATAAGAGAGTGGGAAGAGAATCTGCAAGCCATCACAGGCCACAGTCACATAACCGTATCCAAGCGAAAACCCACAGTATACACAAATACAAACAACACAACACCAAGAATACTCACCACACCAAAGAAAACACAAAGAACCACACATACAGAGCAACACAATCCTATCCCGTCCACATCCATAACAGATACACTTTACTACGATCCTCCACCCCAAAATCTCTGCACCCACACCCCTACAAACATAAGACACACTCTCACCAACAACCACACAACCAACACCCTCACCCATACACACACCCACATACTCACCCAACTTTACACATAAACAACACTCACTTAACTTCAAACAGCCTAAACACAACAACCACCACACACGATCCGAAATTACAGAACCGAGGACATCCCCTCAGATATTTGTCAGCAGAGACCACAACCTAATCCCTCATTTAGACTCAATCAAAGTCTTCCTTACCCAAAAGGCAGCTTCAGTGCCAACTACCGAATATCTAGACCTCAAAGACCTCACGGCAAAACTACGACAAATCACATGAGATGACACCATCTCCTTAAACTCAGGATACAAATTTAGAAAACTCCCTAATCCGCAACCCGTTCCAAATGATCCACAAATATTTCATCTAGTCGTTGCTGGCGTCGACAAAGAAACATCAAGGATAACTTATCCGAAAATAAATTTCCTTTCACTAAAATAATTCGCATAATTGCCCGCTTCACTAACCAACCCATCTCCTATATCAGAGTTTTCACGAACTCAGAAACTAAATTCGCCGATACACTTTCGAACGGTATCAAGATCGAAGGAGAACGACTTAATTGTGAGGTTCCAAAATGATGCAATTCCGTTCCGGTTCGACTGAAATACCGTTCGAAATGTTGCAAAAGCGGACATCTCAGCATCTCAGAGGAACTCTACTGCCAAATTGTTTTGATATATACGGTATAAAATTAGTGATAAACCTGAGAAATTAATGTCAGACAGCTAAGTGAATCAGATATTATAAGAGATTTGAGAGAAGAAGTTTTCTTTTTTAGGATAAAGAATATGACCTTAATTATGGCCAAAAATTTCTATTGTAAAAAAACTTGTCTCAGGAGATAATTTATAGATGGAATGTTCATATGATGTCAAAAAGCATGCTCCTACTCCATAATTTATGGTCTTAGAGGCGTCCGTGTATATAAGATAGTAATATTTGTATTGCATGAGAACACGGATATCTCGGCGATATTCTGAGAGGAAAAAAATACGCAAATCCCTCAACTAATCTTCCAGGGAAAGATTGAAGGCAAGAGAGGAGTAGGTCGTAAACAAATGTCGTGGCTACGGAACATAAAGAACTGGACAGGCATAAATAAGGCTGGCGATTTTTTGCATGCCGCAAAAGACAGACGTCTGGCCTTAAAATAATTCGCCAACGCACTATAGGTGCACGGCACTATAAGAAGAAGAGAACACGGAGAAAGTGAGTTTTAAAAAATTTGGGGATCACGTTATTTTTGTTATATGCTGTACATTTAAGGTTACAAAGCGGAGAGGGAAAAACCCAATGAAAATATAAATTTTTTTTACACGTAAGATAAATAGGAGGTAGTTCAATATTAAAATCGAATAAGTACCTATTAGCTCGTTCATGGAAAGTTATAGGACCCCTATCTGATTTTTGATATACGAGTACTTCCTGGAGTCTTTCCTGGAGCTACAGCATGATGAAGAGATGGATTTTTTGGGTTAGATTTTATAGTCGAGACATACGATAGAGTTAAGTATTTTCTTCTTAGGTTTAAGGGTGGCTCTCCAGCTTCATAGTGTAAGTTGTCTATAGGACTAGTGCAATATGCTCCAAGAGCAAGGCTAACGGCTGAACTCTAAGGAGTATTCAAAGTTTTGAGCAATGTTTGGTTTGCTGAGTTGTATACAACACATCCGTAGTCCAGTTTTGATCTAATTATAGCTCTATATAAATTTATTAGAGTTGTAAAATCTGCTCTTCAATTTTTGTATGACACAGATTTGATAATGTTTAATCCAGCCTGTCACGATAGTCTTAGCGAGTGAATGTGACTTGTCCACCTTAATTTTGAGTACAGTTGCATCCCGAGGAATTTTATTTTTTTCTATATTCCATTGGAGAATTGTATAAAAATAGGTTTGGAGATATTTGGGCTTTGTTTTTCGTGAAAAATGTATAAATAGGTTTGGAGATATTTGGGCTTTGTTTTTCGTGAAAAATGTAAAGCTTTTCTTTTTGCGGTAAAAAACTAGAGTCTAATATTGTGAGAACACGATTCTATCGACGTAAGAGCTGCATCAATACGATTATGAGCAGATAATATGATTTTGTTTCTTGGTACAATTACCAGATCATCGGCGTACAAAAAAGTTTTAATTGTATTATTGCAGTTGACACAACGTTGTTAATGGTAATTAAAAATAGCGCTGCGCTTAGATTCTGTGAAATTCCATTTATTTCTAATTTAGACTCAGACAAATGGTCATGGATCCAAATTTTTAAATATCGTTACCGTAGAAAGTTACAAATAAAAGCAAACACTAAAAAGAGTGTAATTAAAAAGCATTTGGTCGTGAATTTCTGATTCCAATGATATTAAGTTATCTAATGTTGACCTATCTTTCCTAAATCCACTTTGTTGGAGTGTAAGAAGATGTTTAGGTTCAATATACCTATTGGCAATGACCTCTTTTAGCAACTTACACATTGTATTATCATGAATCAGGAATGACATATTTTATTAGTTAAAATGTGTGTTGTTATTTTAGGTATTCTTAACTTTACACAATATTATTGACACTTTGTTCAGATGTGAAGTCTTTACGACTTCACGTATACAATACGCAACTATATTTTTAAATTGTCTATCAAGTTAGTCATTTAGATACTTTGTTAACACAAACTAAAGATAACACATACTAATTGTTTGCTCCCACAATATTTTTAATTAGCAGAATATGCAAGTAATAATTAGAGCAATAACAACAACAATAATTTGTTTTAAATGGAAAGTTTTTATGCTAATAGTCAAGTGAAATACGATATTAAAATATTTAGGGGCATATACTAATACTAATTAGATATATTTGTTTTACCTTTACATTCATAAATCGATTTAAACATAATAAAAATATTATTTTTGTCATACAGTTTTTCGTTCTTTAAACTTCTTAAGTATCATTTTTACCTTTATGTTTGCCTTTTTTTATTTTATTTATCCGCATCAACCACTGGGGTTATTAGCATTAGGTTTATGATAGAAATAGAGAAAATAAGGTAGGTACATTGTAAAAGTCATGACTTACAACAATATGGTACAATGTATATGTATGTACATGTAACAACAATTAAATCATAATTTATTATAGAGTCTACAGTAATTTAAAAAAGACAGAACTTCATTGAATTTTGTAACAAATGCTTCTTTCAGGCTGTTGGGTATCTTGAATATCGTCTTGGCTGAGGTGTACTCTGGACATTCTATTATTATATGGTTGACTGTGAAAGGTGTTTGGCATCTTTGGCACATTGGTAGTGGTTCTTTGAAGAATATATAGCCGTATGTAAGTCTTGTGTCCCAAGCCGGAGTCTGCTGATAATTACCTGATCTTTTCGCTTTGGTGATGTAGGAAGATTTTTGAAGATACGTCTGGTTTGATGCTTTTAAGATTTGTATTTGTTTGATCCCATATTTCTTGCCAGATTTTATTTACATGAGTTTTGAATAAAGATTTAGTATCTGATATTGTGTAACCTCGGAAACCTTTTTTGGATGGTGCTAGAAAGGTCACCAATGGAGACACTGCGGACGGAAGCCAGATGGTTGGTGGAGAGCGAGTCGTGGGTTCGAAACTAGCTTTTGGAACTGGGAATGGGTCCAACGGACGAAATAAGTAAAGATAGGATAAGAGATATTAGAAAAGATACAGAAATAAACAAAAAGATAGATGGGTAAAATTACCAAAGATACGATAAGATAGAAACAGGGCGCCACTCAATTTTTTTTTGGGGTTTAAGGAGGAAATTAAGAAACCTTAGAAAAGAAAAGAGATAAAGAAAGATATTTTGGTTCTGAGACCAAATCGAAGGAAAGATACCAACAGTTAATTATTAAATAAATTTGGTCAACACACTATATAAACAAATAATAAACATATTAGGTGGACTCCGTCCATCTACTTACCTACGAAACTTAATCGGCCTGATCTTTCTACTGGTCAAGGGTATAGTAATATTTTAATATAATAAGCAAATATTCAGAGTTATTATTATATCAGGAAACTTGTTAGGAGTCGACAAATAAAATACATACATAAAACAAAAACAATATATTCAACAACACAATGATGTCGTAGCTGAATGTACATACAAGTAATAAAAATACACCATCAATTATGAAATGGCGGTGTACACATAAAAATAAGCAGTAATATGAATAATAAGTAGCTTTACAAATACAACAATATAATAATGCACAGGTTCAATTATCAGCGAAGAGAGCCTGATAGTGAGTAAGAAAAAAATTCAACCAAAGTTGATTAAAGAAGCTCTATTTGATGTTTAATGGGCATATCTCGAGACACTGGGTTAAAAATGTATAACAATTATGGCAAATAACAAAAATTAATCAAATCTAAATTTACAAGAATACAAAAAGGTTACCAAAATAAAAATTTAACCAAACCGCACTTGGTTAAGTTGATGATCTATCTGATAATTAAAATTAAAGGTACTCTACACCAATATTTAATCTAATATGATTATAGATAAAAAAACTTAAATATACAAGTGTATACACACTTAGAAAGAAAATGCAAGGAGAAGGTAACACAGAGACGATAATATGAGCGAACGTCTTTACTCAAAGATCGCCCGACCAAAAAGTAGGTCTTTTCTCAACGAGTAACTGGGTTCCTCTAAAATTTTACCAAACTACCCAAAAAAAGGATCTCCCACTTAAAAATGATATTACAGTATATATTTCTAAGAAGGTAAAGTTCTAACGACTCGGGAAGTTCGAGGTAAATAACGGTACCAGCAATTGGACATGAGAAAATTAAAATCCTTTAGAGTAGGTTATTATAGAAAGAAAACATTACTTCGTGCCCCGCCGATATTTATCAAATTTATCAAAAAGAAACCCGGCCTTCACCAAAAAGCATTAGTTCCTTTCATACTCAGGATTAAAAAGGAAAGGATTAATCAAACCGCGTCTATAATAAGTCGGTTCTTCCATAATATTTCGGTAGTTTCCCAATACCATTTAACAACCCATTCGAGAATACGACCATCGGCGTATCATCCACAGGGGCAAGGGAATTAGAAATAATTTAATATATTAATTATAAAAAAAATATTACAATTGGTATACCTGTTGTAGTCGGAATGTTTATATTGTTTATTGCTTCAAACGCTGTTTTGTCTGCTAGCTCATTACCTGTAATTCCGACATGTGATGAGACCCACATAAATAATATGGTTTTCCCAGAAAATTGAAGCTGTTGCAACGCGTCTTTAATTAGGAATATATTGATGTGTGTAGGATAAACATGTTTAATGGCCTGTAAAGAACTTAATGAATCTGATAATATTATTATTTGTTTTGCATTTGTGATTTTACAATGATTTAGTGCGTCAAGTATTGCTTGGAACTCTCCGGTATAAATACTACAGCCGTCAGTTAATCTAGTGGCAGCAATTACGTTTTCTGATACAGTAGCAGCTGCTACTCCGTTGCAATCTTTTGAGGCATCGGTGAAGAACAATTTGTAATGGAATATTTAAGTAAATTTGCATGATACTGAAGCCTGACCTCAACAGAAATATGTGAATGCTTATCAAGATTAAATAAGGAGAGGTCTACTATTGGTGAAGAAACTGTCCAGGGAGGTGTCTGGTATATTTTATGGGTGCCAAGGTGATTTGATTGATATATTACGTCTTTTAACTCGTTCGTAAAATGGTACTGTCTTGGTGTTGTAATTTGTGTATTGTTCTAGTGATTCTTCCGATACTAAACTTGCGAGAAAGGTATGATCCTTTGCGCTTAGAATTTTTAAAGCGTAGCATAGTGATATCTATTGTCTTCTGAGGTATAGTGGCATTTCTCTTGCTAGCACTTGAAGGCTTCTTATTGGAGTAATTCTAAAGGCTCCAAAGATTAGTTGTAGAGATGTGGTTTGAATAACATCCAGTTTTTTTAGTTGATTTTTATTTGCTGTTTCATAACAGATGCATCCGTAGTCGAGGTTGCTTCTTATTAATGTCTGATATAAATTTAGAAGAATTTTAGTATCTGAGCCCTATTTATTATTGGATAAACCTCTTAGTAAGTTTATTCTTTGTTGACAAGATTTGATCAAATTGTTGATATGTGAAGTCCATGTGAGTTGTGACTCAAATATTACATCCAGAAATTTGATTTCGCGGACTTGTTTCAGAGAATGACTATTAAGATACAAGTTTAAGTTGTATTCTGCTCTTCTTTTGTCAAACATTATTACTTTAGTCTTCTCAGTTGAAAAAGTTAAACCAGTCTCTAAAGACCACATTTCTAAGCTGTTTAATGCTCTCTGTAAAATTTGCGTAGCTAATTCTATATTTTTACTTTTAACATACATATATTACTAGATCATCAGCAAAAAGATTAGCTTTTACGGGAAGATTTATGTGGTTTGTTATATTATTTATTGCGATTAAGAATAATAGTGGACTTAAGTGGACATTATGGAGTGATTTCGATGTTGACATGAATCCATTCGTTTTTATTTGTATGGACCTGTTTTGAAGAAAGTTTTTGGTGAAAGCGAGAAAGTTACCACCTATTTTCCAGTTTTTCATAATTTTGAGGATATCATGCGTCCATGTTCTGTCGAAAGCTTTTTTGATGTCGAAAAATATTGCGATTACTTTTTGTTGATTTGTAAATGCTTTATGAATTTCGTATTCTAGTGCAAAAATGTTATGTTTGCTTTTTATTATTAGTTTCAGTAATACAAATAAAATATCAAAATTTTTTTATAGTAGTTTCACTAACGTCCTTTTTCCATTTTACTGTTACACCGTGACTTTGTGATGTAGCTTGAACCTAGAAAACTGCTTCCTGCTGTTAGGGCAATATGCAAGTCATAATTGTACACCCAATATAAGAGCATATTGTATCATGTGAAACCTGCATGGAGATTGTATGGCCTCGTACAGAATTTATAATGTATTGATACGGACTCGAATTCCTTCCATACCTACTAGTAGGATCAGATTGGACCAAATTAAGAAAAAAACGGAGGACTAAAAAAGTCCAAAAAACTAAGAAAACTTCTTTTAAAAAGGATGTTCACATAATCTTCACAAGATCGAAATAAATACCAACATTAAAATAGTATTTACGTACATGTACAGAAAAGATCGAGAAACTTAAAGTATATTGGTAATGCTTATCTGGAGCTCAAAAAAGAAAATTCAGGAACATGGGGCAGCAGGTAGTTGATACTAGTTAGATTATCATACCACAAAATCTTGTAACTACTTCTAGAAGGAGAATAGATGCGAGACACACTACTAAGAGAAATGTGTCTACCGAAAGTATTCTTAATGAGAAAATTACAAACAAGGCAGGGCTGCAAGAATTTTTCCAAAAGATTGTGGTGGTGAAAGTTACAAAACAACTATAATGGTATTAAGACAGCAGTGATATCTGACAACTACTTAGAGAAAATAGTGTCTGAGAATAAAGTAGGTCTATAAAAGATACGCTAATCTATTTTATCCAAAAAGCTTCATGAGCTATTTGACATCAAGAAAGTCAATACATACTTTGTTTATGTGACGAACAGGTACTTTGGATCGATAGGTGCTGAGGTAGTCTTTTAATATTATAAAGAACTTCCTTAAACAAAAACGAAGTAAAAAATGTTACAACTGAAGGATTCTTCAATATTTGGTGCCGTTTCTCTAATCTGATATTAAAACCAGATATTAAAACTTGAACATATATCGTTTATAATTTTAAATTTTCTAGTTAAGGGAAATCCTTAAACTTATGACTTAATTTAACGAAAATACAGGATTTGTTACAAAGATCTAATGACTAAATAAGATGAGTAGTGTTTCGCTAAGTTTAACAAGAATTGCCTGAAGCGACTAAGCGACGATTTTACTAATATGCTTATTTTGAAGTTTTGATTTACTCTTTGGAAATTCTTCTCAAACGATTTTCGAAGTAGACATCGAAACAAAATAAACTTATTTTACTAAAATTGTGGCTTTTCTCAGTAAAAATAGTAAATTTTATTGATTAAGTTAAACCATATTCATAACAGCAGTTAGAGTATTGTAATGTTTCTATTAATTCTAATTTATTTATTATTTAAATATTAAAGGTTCTATTTATAAGACTCACAAATTTATTAAAGTCTTTATTAAATAATTTATCTTAATTATACAATTTATTATAATTCGTGCTTTACAATTTAAACGCGTGCGCCAGCTTCTTTTTGACTGCTTTTCCACAATGAAAATCCCGTTATATATATATATCCAATACCGCTAGACTAGAAAAGTTGATCGCCTTCTCGGTAAATTCGGAGGGTCGGGCCGTCGGCTGCATTCTTGTTACCTGAAGTTGTTATTCGACCCTTCTGGAGAATTCGGTAGTATATGACCTAGAAAATTCGTGAATGAACAGAATATTAGTAATAAATATGTTTACGGTTTTTAATATGACTCATATACTTTTCTACGTAACAGTATTATAGTCGATAATTTTATTAACTCCCTATCATTATTTAATTTGGACAAAGAGGCATTTGCACTATATGATATACTATAGTCCGTCTACAAAGTATCCGAAAAAAAGAAAGCAGAATTATAATTTTACGGTATTTATTTTTATCACTTGAAACATAAAATTTTAACAAATAATTCATCTCTTTTACTTATACAACCTCCATTTAAATCTAAACACTTAACCTAACGTCCAGTTACACCTGAATCTAGGTCAAGGCCATAATTTTCGGTAATGGTGTTCCAGGCCTGTAAAACTGACCGAATCAAACTTTCTTTATCCCGTGGCGCTGCTTGTTCCACTTCAATTTTCATCAGTCCCCATATGTTTTCAATGGGGCTAAGACTGGAGATGCTGTTGGCTACGGAATTGTTTCTAATTCGTGTTCTGGCATCCAAGCTTAAGTATAAGCAGAAGTATGGCATCTTGCATTATCTTGTTGAAAACGCCACCCCTCTGGATATAAAACATGAGCCGTTTAAAGAAAAAAAAACACCATTTAGGATATCACAATATTTCGCACTATATTTCGCACTATTTTTGCACTATCAACAGTAGCATTAACTATACAGAGAGGTGTAGCACAACGATGAGGCTGGTTTGCTCCCCGATCAATTATTTTAGTGGACATTTGGAAATTTGAACGGTAACATTTTCTCTTGATAGGACTTTAAGATGATTTGCACCAAGCTGGAAACAACTTTCATCAGATATAAAGACATTATTAAAATTATCTTTTCGAAAACGTTGACAAAAATCTATTCTTCGTTGCCTGTGCAGAGGTGTCATTGTAGAGATTTTCTTTGGATTCCTTGATATGTAGCCTTGCTTTTTTAGTGACATGCGGACAGTTCCTGGGCACACTTTTATTATTTGTTGATTTCCAAATCTGTTCGCTAATTTTCGAAACTCTAGGCGAGGATTTTTTCATTCTAAAGCCACTAAAGCATTTAAATTGTTTCCGCGAATCTTACGCGGTCTACCCGAAACTGGTCTATGTCTCATATATATATGCCATTTTTTATCCTCTTTATTGTCTCATACACTGCACTTTTTCCAAGTTCAGTCAATTGCACTAATTTTTTAATGTTTCGGACACCCTTTCTATATAAATATTCCACCACATTTCTTTTTTCTACTTGCGACATTATTTTAGAAATCTTAAGTCTGTTTACAAACAACACTATTTGACAGATGGTGTTGTCATGCGATTTTGTTCATAACCTACTATCGGCACAACCTACTTGATGCATTACTTTTGTGTCAAAATGTTATAAAAAGGAAATCTATTAAAATTAGGAAAAATATAAAATTCCGGATACTTTCTAGACGGACTATATATAACTTTATGACAATTGCATATTTTGCATATAATTCCTGTTTTTACTGTTCAGCTTATTTTGCAATATTTAATACATATATTATTGAAAACCTTCTATAAAATCTCACTACCAAAATAAACTTGTTAATAAAAAGAGCCCAACAAATTGTAATAATTAAGTAATACCATATTATAGCAAGCCGTCCCGACAGTTCACCAGATACAATGGGTAAGTAAGTACCTGAAAGGTGTTACTGTATTGAAAGGAAATAAATTACAGATAATAATGTTTCTGCGTATGGTGCCTATCCGTTACGGATGTTGGACACTAACATGGCTATTCTGACTTTGTTGACTGCTGCCCTGAAAAGTCCGGTAGTGGTTAAGTTAAACCATTTTCGCAGGTTATGCAGCCAGGATATTCTTCTTCGTCCTGGACCTCTTTTCCTATGCACTTTACCTTGAAGTATGGTCCGAAGTAGGTTGTATCGTTGTTCATTGCGCATTATATGGCCCAGGTATTCTAGTTTGCGACGTTTTATGGGTATGACTAGTTCGCGCTCTTTACCCATTCTATGTAGTACTTCTTCGTTGGTAACTCTGTCTATCCTAAAGAACGGAGAATACGTAGCATTTTAGTAAACGAACTTTTATTTCCAATTTTATATCGTGACTGTTAAAGATTTTTTTCATTTTGACGAAAGGTGATCTTGCCTTCTCGATCCTTATCTTAATTTCCGTCGATTGGTCCCACTGTTCATTTAAGTTTGCACCCAGATAACAAAAGTTAGTGATTTGTGTTATAGGTTGTTGGTTAACTAGTAATTGATCAGGTGGTATCCTATTTTTGCTTATAACCATGTATTTGGTTTTTTTGATGTTAAAATCAAGCCCAAACCTGCTACTTACCTCTGCCACCCTGGAGACAAGTGTCTGCAGACCTTTAAGACTGTCTGCAAAAATGACAGTATCATCAGCGTATCTTATGTTGTTCAATCGTTCTCCGTTTATAAGTATTCTCTCGTCTATGTCCGTTAGCGCTAGGTTCATAATGTGCTCTGAATATGTATTGAACAATAATGGGGACAAATAAAGATACATAAAGTTAAATTAAGCGTAAACAAGTATATATTAACAATTACATGAAAAAAATTTAACCTCGGATATAGGGAAAAATCAAAAATCTGTAAAATTGATTGTGAAATTTAATAATGAAATAAATATAGCAAAAAAAATATTGGTGAAATTGTGAAAAAAAAATTGTAGCGAATATTGTTCAACCTATATTTTAAAAAAATTATGGTTATTTACTCTTAATAGATATAAAGTCTGCTTAATAAATCTTCTTTAATAACTCAACGGATAAAGAGACAATACTGAAAAGCAAAAGTAAACTGAGATAAATCAAGTGAAAACAATTATATATTAAGGGTGATATGGACAAAACTACGGATAAGGAGTAAGGCCAAGAACTAACTTGAAAAAATAGAAAACCAAAGAAACTAACAGACCTAAATGAAACTTGTAGCATTTTGGTTTCACCTCATATATCATAAAACACCGAAAAATATTCTTAATCTTTTGGGTCTCTGAGATTGATAATATAAACATTTTCGAGTCTGTTTATAATAAAACAAACTGTTTTCTTGATTGATCCTAATTCCGCCTACATATTTACGCCGGAAATAAACAAGGATATTTTCACTTAGGTTGGTGGGAAAGTGTATGCTGACAAGAGAATGATTTTTGAGGATGTGTTCACTTCGCGATGGGGCGTCATAAGAGGTAGACGCTTTTATTGTGCAAGTCCGAATTTCGTCATCGGGAATTCGATAGTGTAGCGGTCATGAACAATTCAGGATCTGAACGAAGAAACATCGTTCGAGTTTTGAAAACTGGCAGTTTCGCTTAGTTCTATGAGTTTTGGTAAGAAGAAGGTGATTTGAGCTCAAAATGCCATGTGGCATCTTTGTAATATGAGTTAATCACCGTTTTGTTGCAAGCTGTGTCCTCCTTCAAGGGATTTGATAACATTGTCTGAGGGCTAAGTAAGCCGACATGGTTTAAAGTGGAATATAAGCAGCTGAGTTTTGAAGAATTAAAATTGTTATCCTTCAGGATAACCTGAAGCCCAGTTTTGGTATTTGATTTCATTTCTTCCAGGATTTATCCAGCTTCCATTTTGTATCTTCCATGGGTCGGATCTAGATGTTTGAAGTTTATGGGACAGTGTTTTTGTATTAAATTTTGTAATCTAAGGTAACAAACTTTTTTAATAATTTAAAGAGAAATAACTAGCCAGTGAAGAGAGTGGTTTTTGTTAAATTTTTCTAAATAAACATTTATTCGTTAATACAATAAGATTTGCTCTTATAATAATTTAAAAAGTTTATAAATAAATAAAAAACTATGTATTAGCTAATTGTCATGTTTTAGCTTCTTTTAAATAAAATTAACCTTTGACAATTAATTACTAATTCAGAAAACTTTGGTAGTTTATTCGACATATGACAATTAGTGCATATTTTTCTGCCATTTGGTACATACCCGTAATTTTAAAGTCTGTTTTGTTAGAAGGTTCAATTTAATGTTTGTTGATAAATTTAGATATTTTTTGTTTATGTACAATAAACTGTTGATGTACAATAAAAATAAATAAATATTTAACTGTTCTCTTAAACTAGGAGTTTAAAAAAACTATTTCTTTTAAAAACATATTCACCTTTAAATTTTTTTAGGATAGAAAAACTTTTTTAAACGGTGATATTTTTAAAACGGAAAAAGAGGATATTTTTAAATGGTGTCCTAATTTTAAATACTTTAGAAATCTTCTTGTTTAGTGTTGCCTAGGACATCTCTGTATTTTTTATTTATTTTTCGTAGTTAATTCCAAAAGTCTCCCCCTCCCCCAAAAGGAATCCTTATCCACGAACTATCTCTCCAACCAAAACACGAGTAGACGTTCGCAAATGTTTCAATGTATTTGCTTACCCTGTCTCCAAGCCCAGTGATTGTTCAGTCCCCCTTTTAACCCACTATAAGCAAAAATACAAATTGTTACAAACTAAATTAACACAGGTAATGGACAAGGCAATTAGATTAATAAGAAAAAGAAAATTAAAACTAACTTATGTACATGAAATATAAGGTATACATGTTAAAAGGAAAAACTTTAAGAATTAATAATTAGAGAAATTAAAAATTATGACATAGACACAATAGCTTTAAAAGAAACAAAATAACTAGATACGCTAATAGTAGAAACAGATTATATAGTATTTTTTAATGAATGGAGAAAACAGATTGTTAGTAACAGTTTTTGTATCAGGTTAATCAGGTTAACAGGTGATCAATGAAACATCTTCTTCTTTAAGTGCCGTCTCCCGATCGGAGGTTGGATATCATCATCACTATCTTTACTCTATCTACTGCTGCTTTAAAGAGTTCTATAGATCTGCATTTAAACCAGTCCTTAAATTCTTCGACCATGACACTCTCCTTCTTTCTATACTCCTTTCTCCTTTTATCTTTTCCTGTATTATCAGCCTTAGCAGTTCATATCGCTGTCCCCTCATTACGTGTCCCAGGTATTGTAACTTTCTTATTTTGTGTTTATTATTTCGCATTCTTTGCTTATTTCTCGCAATACTTCCGTGTTAGTTTTCTTCTGTGTCCATGCTATTCTAGGCATCTTCCTGTAACACCATATTTCAAAGGACTGTAACTTATTTATGTGTTCTTGCTTTAATGTCCAGCTTTCAAGTCCATATTGTAGTATCGAAAACACGTAGCATCTCAGTGCTCTTACTCTCAGTTCTAATCTAAGGTCTTTGTTGCAGAGAATTGTTTTCATTTTTTCAAACGCATTTCTTGCTATTTCTAACCCGGCTCTTATTTCGGTTGTTTGATCATTATTGTCTAAAATCCAGGTTCCTAGGTATTTTTATTTATCAACCCTTTCTATCGGCACATTTCCCAAATGTATGTTTGTTGGTATGTTTGTTTTCTTTGTTATTATAATGTATTTGGTGTTTTTTATATTTATTTTTAGTCCATATTTTTCACAGAAACTGTTTGTTTTGTTTAGCAGTAATTGAAGTTGTTCAGCAGAGCTTGTCATAATCACGATGTCATCTGCATATCTCATGTTGTTAATAGATTTTCCGTTAATTATTATTCCTCACTTTGTGATAGTAATGCTTCTTCAAAAATGGCTTCACTATATACATTAAATAGTAATGGGGACATAATACACCCCTGCCTAACTCCTCTTCTGATTTCAATTTTTGGACTGGGTTCGTTATCTATTACGATTTGTGCTCTTTGATTCCAGTAGAGGTTTGTTATTATTCGTAAGTCCCTATGTCTATGTTTTTGTCTTTAGAATTTGGACTAATTTTTCATGTCTTACTTTGTCAAATGCTTTTTCAAAATCAACGTAACAAACATGAACATATTAACATTCATATCCATGCATCTTTGAGCTAACACATTAAAAGCAAATAACGCTTCTCTGGTTCCTAGTCCGTTTCTAAACCCAAACTGACTATCATCTATTCCTTCTTAAAGTTTTTTATTTATATGACCATGTATTATTTTCAGGAATAATTTGAGAATATAAATTATTAGTGATATTGTTCTGTATTCACTGCAATATTTAGCGTTTGTATTTTTAGGGATAGCACAAAAGGTGGAGAGTAACCATTGTTTCGGTATGTGTCCTGTTTTGTATACTGAGTTAAATAAGTCTACTATAATGTCTGAGATTTTATCATTTATGCATTTTAAGGTTTCTATAGGGATTTGGTCTGGATCTACTGCTTTACCATTTTTGCTGTTTTTTAATGCCATTTTAATTTAATCCCGACACCATATCTGTGTGAACCGTCTTGACTTCCTGAATAATTTATTGTTTTATTGTTGATTTTTATCTTTCCTGAATCGGGCCATTGGACATCGCTGATTCCTAAAATAGTTTACGAAATGTTGACATAAAGAAAAAAGCTAAATCAATACACGCAAAAAGGGACGACGAATATCAAGCAGAATCTAGAAACAATAGGCCGACGACAGACCAAATATTTGTTCTAACATAAATTTAGTCTACGTGCTATGAACACAAAACAGTAGTATATATTCTGTTCATCGACTTAAAGCAGGCGCACAACAAATGAAATGGGATGGAAGAGTCATAAACCAAATAATTTTAAAACCTAGGAAGGTTTACGACAAATAGATCCACTATCAATAACTCTGTTTAATTAGATACTGAAAAGTAATAATTAGAAAAAGCAAAATAAATATGCAGCTAACAATATTTAAAAAAATAGACGTTAATGAGTTACGCCAATCCTTGTTACGCTCCTGAAAGAATATACTATAAGATTCGCAGAAGGTTTACGGCTATTTCGACGTCACGAGAATTCCACTAAATTTTAGAAACATTTCGAAGAATGAGGTGGACTATCTTCTTCTTCTAGTTCCGATCCTTTTGGAGGTTGGAAATCATTCTGGCAATTATAATTTTAATTTTGTTGAATACGCGCCTGAATACTTTAATTAACTGCATCCAAACTATTCACATGGCCATGGCCACGAGATTTTACTTCTTCCTACGCTTCTTCTCCCTGTGATTTTCCTTGCATTATATTCTTTAATAGTTCATATTTTTGACCACTCATGATGGGCCCCAGTATTAAAACTTCCTGATTTTTATGGAATTTAAAACTTTGCATTGTTTTCCTAGTTGTTCGAGAACTTGTGGGTTTGTTTTGCGATCCATCCATGATCGTTTTGATCCATGAATACGTCGGTAACACCACATTTCGTATACTTCCAGGTTGTTAATGTTGGATTATTTCAGTGTCTAGGCCTCGACCTCATACAAAAAGGTGGGGAAAACATCACATCGAAGCATTCTTATCCGGAGCGTTGTATTGATATTGCGATTAGAAAAAAGATTTCTCATTCTGTTAAAAGTTTACCGTGTCATTTCAATGCGGCATCTTATTTCTTTTGTCTGATCAGTATCTTTAGAATCCATGCTTCAAGGCATTTGTACGAAGAAATTTGATAAATTTCTGTATTATCTAGTACAAACTTAACTGTGATATTTTGTGTTTTTGTAAGTACCATGAACTTGGTTTTCTTAAAATTTATTTTTAGTTCATCATCGTTGCAATGTATATTTAGTTGTTGAGCAAGGTGCTGCAGTTTTTCTAGTGTTCCCGCCAAAAGGACGTTATTGTCAGCATATCTCACGTTATTAACTAGCTTATCGTTTCTTACTAGGCCCTCATTGACTTCTAATTCTGACAAATTCTAATTTTGAGAGAATTTCACTGTATAAATTAAAGAACAATGGTGACAAAATACACCCTTGGCGCACCTTACTGCGAATCTGGATATGCTCAGTCACTTTATTTTTAAAATTTACTTTCGATGTTTGATTCCAATGAAGGTTACATATAATTCTAATGCAATCAATTTAATTGAACTCAGCCTGTGAGACTTGTTAGCCCCCTAGAATTACGTTCAGGTGTAACAATTCATTGGAGCGTGGTGTATTAATTCTTGTGTAAACAGAAATCACTCCATTGCGTTCCAATGCTCCAGACTATCCCTTTCCCCCTATAGTACTCTGATGCGCGATAGGGACACAACTATCAGCCGAATGCTCTTCATGTGGGAGTCCTGGATAATAAAACTCCAACATGGTACCCTAACCGATTTAAATTCAGGCTAGAGTTAAGCTCTTTAGTCCTGTTATCCATTTATAATTCTAATGTTTTTACTGTCTATGTTTTTATTTAACAAAACTTCTATGTCTATCTAACTATGTTTTGATCCAAAAACATATGTATTTGAGTACAATCGTGCTGTCATATCGTCGATTTCTAAAGTTTTTTCCGATTGGGACAAAGTTTCTGGTAATATCACATCCTTGGAAAAGCAAAGTTTCTTGTTATCTATCTTTCGAATTGTTGTATGTTTCTACGGACATTGTTTCTTTAGAAAATAAACTTTGTATCGATATTTGTTCTCTAGAAACCAAAGCTTCCGCTACGATCTCTTTGGAAATTTCTGGTCACTTCTCAGATTTCTTCACGTTGCTACCGATATTTCATTTTTAGAAGAAAAGAAATTGAAATATATTGAAAAGAAGATGGAGAAAACAGGAACAGCAGACAGATAAATTCATTCAATTAAAGTAGAGATAAAAAACGACGAGACTCTGTTAGTGGAGGAACAACGAAGTAGAGATTCTGTTCATGTCAAACTCACAACATTCTATGGAAAATCGTCATGGAATAACTTCATAAAACAGTTCTAATTAGCTGCAAGAGTTATTGGAAAGTTCGAAAAAAACAGACTGTAAACCTAACTATTGCTCTTCAAGAAGATGTCTTTGATGTGCTTTGGACTATAGCTATAAAAGAAACTTTTGAAGCCGGTTTGCCAAGTACAGTTCAAAAATCGAAGACAAAGGTTCGTGATCATATTATTCAGAGAACACTGTGATCGTCACATTACAAGACGCTGGCCGATGTCTTGTCCACCACGATCGAATGTGAATCAGCTACGTAGGCCTCTGGTGGGTACAGTAAAGTTAAGACTGTTTGTTGGGAATTTATCTTTATTGTACAGCCAGCAATTGACGGATTTGTAGTTTACTGTTTTTAATTTGCGAAAACCAAACTCAAATTCCTACAATATATAAAATTAACAATATAAAAAATTAATTAATTCCCATTACTTACTGTTCTCTTGCTGTCTGCTAAAATTATTTAAATTTTTTCCCTAATCGGTGATTTATTTTCTGACGTTTTTATTCTATTTGACATAGTCTATAAAACAGTAGCAACGGGAAATTTTGGGTAACATGATAGAACTTAAAATTAACTAAATACATTGTATAAAATAACAAATATTCGTAACACTCCCACCCGGTACAGTTCTATGCAAAAGAGAAACTGTACCACTTATTTTTCATCATCTTTTTAGTCTCCATTTATTGGTATTACTGCTAATTTTATAACAGGACGTTCATATATTCCATTTTTTGTTTGAACTATTGCTCGTCGCACTTGCCCATCAGATGATTTTTTAACTTCAATTACCTTACCCTTTGGCCAATTGCATCTTGGTAAATCTTTATCACATATAATTACAATATCGCCCTGTTTAATTGGTACAACTTGTTTATGCCATTTTGCTCAAAGTAGTAGTTCAGGTATGTATTCAGAAATAAAGCGTCGCCAACATTTATTTGCAAATTGCTCTCTGTACAAATAATTAAATTTAAATACTTTAACATCTTTGTTTAAAAATCCAATTGGTTTATCTCCGTTTGAAGATCCAATTAGAAAATGATTTGGGGTTAGAGATTCAGATTCTTCAGATTCTATTGGAAGATAAGTAAGTGGTCTTGAGTTTACTATGTTTTCTGTAGCTATGAGAGTTATTAGTTTTTAATTGTTTTATTTCATTTTTGAAATATTCACATTGAGTTTACTTTATTAAAATATTTCTAGCATCTAAAAGTTCTTATGAAGTTAATATTCCTTTAGGCTCTTCAGATTTCATCAATTTTGCATAAACAATTCTTAAAAATCGAAACATATATGCAGTTGCTCTTAAAATTCTATTAAATTGACTGAATCTTTCAAAATCTATTAAACGTGGACTATTAAATTTTACTTCATGAGTGGTTAAAATTTCATCAGCTTTTTCCTTTTTAAGGGTGGTGTCTGGAGGCCAACTGTTTTCTAATTGATACAGAAAATCAGGACCTTTAAACCAACACCTGGTGTTTTTCAAATTGGGACGTTTCGTCCATTTAGTAGCTTCGTCTGCTATGTTATTCTTAGTAGGTACATATCTCCAATGTGATATCATTGAGTTTTGTTGAATTTCGGCCACTCTGTAAGCATCATACTTTGGTAATTTTCTTGGGTCTTCATTTCTTAACCAGCTTAAAACTGTTGAAGAATCTGTCCAATAAACAATGTTGTGCACAGTTATGGAAAGATGTTGACAAAGGCTTTTAGCAAACCTTGAACCCATTACCGCACCATTAAGTTCCAATCGAGGAATAGTTTGTGGTTTTAATGGTGCTACATGTGTTTTCGCTCCAATCAAAGTACACTCTATGACATCTTTTTTCATCATTCTTAGATATGCTACACAAGCACTTGCGTGTTCGCTGGCATCTACAAAAATGTGCATTTGCGTATTGGTATCCTTCCAGTTTTCGAGTTTATTAAGAAAATATCTTGGAATTGAAACTTTCTCTATTTCTGGAAGCTGTTTTAACCAAACAAGCCATTTTTGAAACTGTTCATTGGTTATTGGTTGATCCCAAGAAATGTTACTCCTCCATATTTCCTGTAACAGAATCTTCACATAAATCAAAAAGTTTGCTAACAAACCTAAAGGGTCATATACAGACATTAAGATTTGTAAAATTTCTCGCTTTGTTGGCTTTCTTAATCCACTTAAAACATCTTTGTTTCCTTTATTACATTTTAAATTGAAAATAAAATTGTCTCCCTTTAAATCCCACCATATTCCTAGAACCTTTTCATGCTCTTATTGTTTCCTATATCTAGGTTGACTTCCTCGTTATATCCGTGGTTGGTGTTCATGATTTTTATTAATTTTTCAGAGTTTGATCTCCAGTTTCTTATTTCAAAATTTCCGCTGGCGTGAATTAAGGCAATTTCTTTTGCTAATTGGATGGCTTCATCCTCAGTGTCTATTGATTCTAAGAGATCATCGACATAATGATTCTTTACTATGGAATCAACAGCGCTAGGATATTCTACGCTAAATTTCTTCGCATTAGTGTTTTTAACAAACTGTGCATAACTTGGTGAGCAGGTAGCCCCGAAGGTCATCACAGTCATGACATAAACTTCCAAAGGATTATCAGAGCTACCATTGCGCCACAAGAATCGTTGTGCATGTTGATCTTCTTCTATTATACCTACACGAAGAAACATTTCCTTGATGTCTCCAGAAAAGCCAATCTTTCTTTCACGAAATCGTAGGAGGACGCCTAATAAAGAAGCAAATTGGTCATCTCCTTTTAATAACATAGAATTTAAGGATATTCCCTGTACGGTTGCCGCTGCATCCCAAACTAATCTGAATTTGTCAGGTTTATTAGGATTAGAGGCCGGAAATATGGAAAGATACCATGTTTTTTCTTGATGCTCTAAGAGTTCTTGTTCTGACAGTTTTCTAATATATTTCTTTTCTAGAAAATCTTGAATTTGTTAATTAATTTTGGTACCTAGTTCTGGATTTTTCTTAATTTTTCTCTCTATACACTCCAGTCTTTGAATAGCCATGGGTTTACTATTAGGGAGTTTCAAGTTGTCGTATTTCCAGAATAATCCAATTTTATATTGGTTACCAATTTGAACTAGGGTACTTTCTTGTATACGAATAGCCCTATCTAATTCTTTGGAAACAGACGGTTTAATATTTTGAACTCCAAGGCTTTCAACTGAAAAGAAATCTTTTACACTATTAAAGAGTTCTTGGTTAGTAATGCTTTCAGAACTACATTCGCAAATGTGGTACGAGTAGTTTATTTCCACATCGTCCAAAATGGTCCAACCTAACCTGGACTTTGCAGCTATCGGTTGAAGTTCTAGACCTTCCTTCACTCGAAGTGGTAACGCCAAGTCCCAGTTATCTAAGCCTATCAAGATCTGAGGAACAGCGTTCTTATATGATTTGAAAGGCAAGTTTTTTAGATAGGGAAAGCTTTCTTTAATTGCCTTTGCATCGAGAGTTTGTTTTGGAAGGCCTAATTTTCTTACCGTTCTGACTGGTCGGTGGTCAAATTCTTTGGCCCCATTATAATCACCAGCAATAGAAAAAAATACTTTTTCTGACGCATCTTCTAAGCGTTGTTGATTTCCTGTCCATTTTAAGCAAAGTTGTTCTGGGATTCCCATTATATTTAGCTTTTTAGCAATACTTTCTTCTAACAAAGTAACGGAAGACCCTTCATCTAGAAAGGCAAATGTAGTGACCTCCCTCCTTCCATTTCTTAAAACAACGGGAAGTATTCGAAAGCGTGTTCCTTGATGTGCATTACTTTCTTCATCTGCAGATAAGAGGTGTGATTCTACTGTTTGCATACCGCTTTCCTTTTTGATAAGCTTTGTACTTTTATTGGATACTTTTTCTGAAAATTCATGAAGAAGAGGATGATGTTTCTTTTGGCATTCTTCTTTGTTGCATTTTACAGGATACTTACAGGGAAATCTGTGTTTCTTTAAGCTAAGCCTACATAAATTTAAGGCTTTAACAGCCTCCCATCTTTGAGATAATGAATATCTCTGAAATTCTGAACAACCTGCAATCTTTTTACAATCTCTCTGATTACACAGTTTACAATTATGTGTTTCACTGGAGGCATTTGGTTCATGTATATTAGCATGCACATTATTATTAAATTGCCTTTTTTTATTACTTTGGTCATTAAGGGCTAGTGTAGGTAGAGCAGAACAAACATTTGTTGCCAGATTATACAACCAATCAGCAAGTTCCCTTAATCCCTGAAATTTTTGAAAAGCACTGCGATATATCGCCCAATTAACTTTAATTTGTGAAGGTAGTTTCTCTAATAGTTCATGCATAAGGGTAGGGTTATTAAGATAGTCTTTTAAATTAGATGCTTCCAATAAAACACATAAATTTTTAACTGCTAAAGCAAATTCTACCAGAGTTTCAAGTTTTTCCGGTTTAGGAGGTGGTAATCTACGAATAGAATTTATATGAGCTTCAATAATTTGCTCAGGTCTTCCAAAAAGAACTTTTAATGTAGCTATAATTTGGGGCACACATTGAGGTAATATTAAAAAACTTGAAACACTGACTCTTGCTGGACCTTTTAAACATTTTTGTAATCTTAATATATTCTCATGATTATCTACTTGACATAGCTCAGTAAATCTTTCAAAACTACTAATAAAAACGGGCCAGTCATATGGATTACCATTAAAAATAGGGAGATCTCCAGGATCCCTTCTTTTATATAATATACCTGAACTTTTATCGTTATAAGTTGGCAGAGGCTTACCAAGTGTTGGTGTTAAAGGGGCAATATTGTCGATAACGGGCTTATCTATATTTAGAGAAAGGAATTTATTGACCAAAGGGTTAGTTTCAATTATTTCTTCTTCATCGATGTCTTGACTAGCATTCGAGCACTCATCTTCTTCTATAATTCTCCTAGACTCCTTGGTTAACTCGCGTTCTTGACGTAATAGATCTCGTTCTTCCTGCAGAAGTTGAAGCTTCATTTTTGTTTTGCTGCTTGTTGATGAGGAGCTTTTTAAGGAGGTTGCAGAACAAGATTTCTTGATTTTGGAACCTTGTGGGTGAGACTTCTTAGTGGCTGCGTCTATACAAAGAGGGCACTTCCAGCTGTCATCACCAATTACTTCGGAATCATCCTGTACATTTACGCATTCAAAACAGCACCATTTTTTACATTCTGTACATTCTACCATCCGTTCTTCACGATATGGTTTGCCGCACACAGGACATAGATCAATTTTGGTTCGCCCAACAACTGATGGACCCATATTCGTAGATCTTGTAAGATTGTGTGATTCAGCAATCGCGTGTGATGAATAGAATTTGAGCTTGTTGGGAATTTATCTTTATTGTACAGCCAGCAATTGACGGATTTGTAGTTTACTGTTTTTAATTTGCGAAAACCAAATTCAAATTCCTACAATATATAAAATTAACAATATAAAAAATTAATTAATTCCCATTACTTACTGTTCTCTTGCTGTCTGCTAAAATTATTTAAATTTTTTCCCTAATCGGTGACACGTTTATTTTCTGACGTTTTTATTCTATTTGACATAGTCTATAGAACAGTAGCAACGGGAAATTTTGGGTAACATGATAGAACTTAAAATTAACTAAATACATTGTATAAAATAACAAATATTCGTAACACTGTTAAAGAGGGAGAAGAAACTTTTACCAACGAGATTACGACTGCGGACTGCCATAGGTGAAAATGCCAACATCCATGGAGAAATTTAGATCCAATTAGGAATTGGGTCAAACAAGTTCGTCCATACTGTCATATTTGCTGAAATCGAAGAGAATGTTATATTAAAATTGGACATAATGAATTTGCATGGCTTTCAATTAGATTTTAAGAAAAGGGTAATCAAATTTGGTAACAAGTAGGTATTTCTTCCCCACATGACGACAGAACTGTGCAAGCAGCCGTTGAAGAAGGTACAATTGTATTTAAAATTACATACAATTAGATTCTTTAAAATAAATTATTTATAAACTTTACATACATAGTTCTTAATTTGATAGGTGTGGTGAACCTCAGATTAATTACAGTGGTTTATTTTCTTGAATCTTTTGTTTTTTATGTCAATACTAACAGTATCCTCACCTGATATTGTTAGGTTGATATTAATGATAGAGGTGATACCTCACTGATGATGTTAACTCACACTACTAGATATAGCACTCCAATATCTTAATTTTTTACCGCTCTATTTGTTGGAGTCTAATTTAATGTTCTCGATCGATTGCGTTTGGGATTAAGTTGCTACAAATTTATAATTAACAACCTGTAGTTTCCTTTTCTTCGGTAGACCTTTAAAGTGTTAACTTGGTGATTTCGCTAATAAAAAATTCTTTCATACTTAATTTAAAACAACGTGGCCCAATAATGCTACCTAAATATAAATAAAAAACTTATAAATGTTTAAGTAAACAACAATATCAGTGCTTTTGGAATTCTGTTTGTCCTCCATGTTAAAAAGTATGCTCTTTGTTTACCCAATTTTTATATACTTCTGTTATTTGCACTTTGTACATAAAAACTGAGTTAGTTCTGTTTTCTCTTATAAAAAACTTATGTTAAATTTTTATTTCATTTTTCTCTTTTTATAGCTACATATCTTTGTAAAGTAAACATTTTTCTATGAATATTTACTCATTTAACTAATTTTAGATTAACTGATAATGTATATGGATTCCTATATGAACCGTCTGCTTTAATAAAGGATGAAGTGGCCTTCTTTTATTTTCCAAATTTTAACTTAATTGAAATTGCTTTTTAATTGAAACAAGTACATGATTAGCAACGAGTATTCCCCCTCTGGCTCTTATTAGTGCTTGTATCCTTCTCGCCATGCTTGCAACTAAATTTTGGACATATCCTTGGAAAATTGCATTGCATTCATCCTGTGCAGCAAGCCGAAGGTGCTCTATCGTAATTTAAACGAGATTTCTTTGTCGTATGTGTATGCTTTTGGCTGATGCCACATATGCTCTATTGATAAGATAAATAATTACTATGGCAGCGCCATATGGTCGAGCATTATCTTGCATTTACATGAATCTGTCATATCCAATGTAACCAACATATGGAAAAACATGATCTTGCAGGATGATTTGATCGTAATAGCAACCAGTCATTTGTCCAATCACTTGCACAAGTGCGGTGCGTCCCTCCCAACTAATACCACCCCAAAGAATTATGCCACCACCTTGTTGCAGGTAGCGAATCGTATGGTTTTGGAAAAGACGTGGAACTTTGGCAAAACGTCTAGTCTTTAAGTTTGCTTCTTTGAATCCTTGTCCAATTGTTTTTGAACTCAAATTAATTTGTTCAACATTTGGTAGCTCATTCGGAGGTGCGTCAATGTCAATGAGCGATTTCGTGTAGAATTAAGAACCAAAAAACGGCCATTAATTGCGGTTGTGCACCTTGGGCGTAGTTGACCAGGCCTTATAAAATTTTCTGTTTTGTGGTATTACCTTTTTAAAGTATTCAAAACTGTAGACTTGTCCCGAGACGTCGTGCGATATCATTTTGTGTATTTCCTTTGTGGTAAAATGGCATACTCATACTGGCAATGACTCATGGCATAGTTGTTTTAAACTTAATTAAATTAAAACAATATTTATTTCAGCTTAATAAATTAAACTAAAAATAAGCGAATAACTATTGTTTTACCTTTACGTGAAAAAGGTTTTCTATGATAAAATGCACGATTGGCAACAAACAAATTGAGTACATCAGCCTATATGAGTATCATTAGTAATCTAAAATTAATTGAAATAATAGTGAATATATATATATATATATATATATATATATATATATATATATATATGTGTAATATATATATATATATATATATATATATATATATATATATATATATATATATATATATATATTATTTAACTTTCTTATTTGTAGAATATTTCCAGATGGCAATGAATCTCAAAACTTATCTAAACATTGCAAATTATTAAAAAAAAGTAAGATAAAGCATGACTTCGCAAAATATAAAGTTGTATATAGGAATAATAGTTATAAATACTTAAAAAGAAAAATATCAAGGCTAAGTTTGTAAAATACTTATCATATTGATAAGAATAGATAAAAATCATTTTAAAAATGACGTAGTTTTTAATTTCTTTACACCAAATATACTTAAAACGATAACATCGTTATGGAGCTATTTTTTAATAATGATAATTTACTGTGCGATGCTTTAAACAAATTTTAAAACACCCCAGACTGCATCGAAAAAAAAATCAAAACAATTTCGAAACAGAATTAGAAGAGGAAAGTAAAACTAGAAATAAAAATAAGAAGGCAGTAAAACGTCAAATCCAATCAAGTGCAAGAATGGTAAATATATAAAAAAAATTTATTTAAAGAAATTCTTTTGAAAATGTATATTAATATAAAAACCCTATCGGGCTACATCACAGAACGTTTTCGGAATAACTATTTAATCATCAGTGCTATCTGGATTTATATATTTGAAGCCACTAAATACATGGGCAAAAACCCCTTAAATGTAGTTAAATTATCTTTGGCTTACTTTTTTGATATTAAACAACTATAATGTTTAAGGTCTAAAAGAAATTGATCACATATTAACCTAGAACTCCACTGGGGTTGCTAGTCGTTAGACGTGTCTGTGAGGACTTGTTGATAGCAACTGTTGTTAAAGATTTAGTTGCTGAGATGAAAAAGCAACTAAAAGAAAATAACTAGATGAATTGAATGGGAGGAAAGTCCATAAATTGCAAAGTACAATAATTAAATCGAATGAAAAAAGAATTTAAACTATAGATAAAAGATTATTGAATTTAAAATCCAAAATAAAAAATAAATAAATGAAAAAAATTCCACGGGAATAATCCCAAAGGCAAAAAAAGGTAGATAGTAATAAGAACAAGGCAAAAACAGCAAAAAACAATAACACCCAAAGCAAAAATTAACGACGATCGCCCTTCGCTGCCAAAAAAAGTTGAGGGAATAGTAAGCCATTAACATGTAAGGCATAAAACAGAAAAGAATTAACTTCCCTACTAAATAAACATAGAGAATAATAGACACTAGCTAAAACGCTAGTAGTTAAGGAAATAGTAAGCCTTCAACATGTAAGGCATATAACAGAGGAGAAACAAACATAAATAATCCCAATATAAAACTACCAGTTATAAAACTACACACAAGAACAAAAAAAGAGCAATATTGAGAATTGCTGAAACTTAAAACTATACACCAATAAAAAAACTCTAAAAACAGGCAAATGCTTATTTAAACAAAAATTCTTGAAGACTACAGAAATTTCAGTTATATCTTGAGAGACTTTGGTTTTTAACGAAAAACTCGAAATACAATAGATCGCCTTTCCATTAAAGGAAGAAATTAAGTCTTCCAAAAACTTTGAGAGGACTTCCTTCAAATACAAAACGTAAAGATATACAAACGGAACTAACAAAAAAACATCAAATAAACACAACAAACATTACACACATGAAGTTAAGGAAGACATAGAATAAACTCCTGCTAATCTTTATAATTACAGTGGAAAAATAAGACGTAACCAAGGCAAAAAAATTGCCAATGTGCATAACTCATACCTTCAACATCCTTTTCCGATATACGACATCTATAGATGTCGTTATCACCAAGACACAGAGCAAATTCACGAGAGAATTAGCACAAATCATATATTACAACAGACGCCAGCATTAAGCACTATAGAAGCAACAAGAATAAAAGTCCAAATGAGACAAGGTGAAATAAGAATCACTTCAGCATATGTAAGGCCAACAGATCCTTAAACGACGAAGACTTAGATGCGATACTAAACATAGAAGAACCGTTTATAATAATAGGAGACCTAAACGTTAGATCCCCTCACTAGAACAATAGAGCTACAAACAGAACTGAAATAATATTAAATAATTATCTAGTATACAACGAAGACACCATCGAAATTAGGCCCATCCAACCAATCCACTTTGCAGAACATGCTATATCAACCCATTTAGATGTATCAGTAGATAAAAACTTAGGACCATATACGTATATCCGAACCTTAAACGAGGGAAAAGGAGGTCACAACCCCATACTCCTAGAAATAGGCACATGGGAAGAAGATATATTAACAAGGAAAAGAAAGAAAACAAAAAGAAACTTTAAACGACAAATCAGCATAGGAATTAGAAATATCCTCCAACATTATCATTCTGGCTTAACAACCCTGCGTGTGTCTCACTCAGTATTCTCAAGAATTTCTCTCCATTCGCATTCCTCCGCCAAGCATGTATTCTCATGTCTTCATCAATTTTATCAAGGAACTTTGTTCTAGGTCTTGCCCTTCTTCTTTGAGCAATTAAAAAGCGTTTTTTTAGTCGGGCATTTTGTTCCACCTGCATTACATGCCCTACCTACCTCAGAAGTCTTATCTTAATATGTTAGAAACATATCTACAATCGATAATTAACAAGAAATGATGGAAAAAATCCTAGAGCCCCAAATCATCAAAACATAAACACTACTGAAAAAGAATATGAAATTTACATGAGAAGATTTAGAAACATTAATCTAATCAAGAAATATAATAAGTGATAAGGAAAATGAATAAAGTCAAATAGATAGCCAGAAGAACAAGAAATCAGAAAGACAAAAATGGAGCAAAGCTACTGAATCAACAAGTCAAAGTCATATCAACAGAACACAGAAGTTGAAAGTGGGATAATTGGGAACATCATTATACCAAAGCCAGGAGAGACAGATAGGCAAGGATAAATCCCAGAACCACAATTCCGATTCCCGGCACAGAAAATTCCTGGGCACTATAATTACTCAGACTTACAGAGTCCACAGCAGCTTGATTCAACGACAAGCAATATGCAGGAGCAGGCTTCCTGGATATAAGCAAAACCTTCAACGAGTGCGGCATGAAGTATTGACATACAAAATGAGAGATTATGGATACAACGGGGCCATGACGAGATCTCTTTGTACCTAAGCAACCGGAGGTTCAGAGTTCAGATAAGAGAAGTACCATCTGAACACGGAGCCCCGAAAGCTGGAGTACCACAGGGTGAGTGGATTACGGCATAGGTTCCAAGGGACACCACTCAGTCTTTATACAGGCCACACTGGAATCGCGGCAAAACGCGGAAACCTGGATATTCTTGTAAAAAATCTACAGACGGCAATGGATACCCTAGAAGAATGAAGTATCTAATGAAAAAAAACCATAAATCTAGAAAAGATCCAGGCGGTTATCTTTAAGAAGAAAAGAGAAAAAATTTATCTAAAAATTTCTTTATAAAAGGTATAATAATTAAAAACCCTATCGGGCTACATCACAAAACGTTTTCGGAATAACTATTCCATCATCAGTGCTATATGCATGTACATATTTAGAGCTACTAAATACATGGGTAAAGATCTTTTAAATATTATATGATTAACTTTAAGTTACATTTTTGAAAATTAAAATTTAGGGTGTTAAGTTACAATAGGAATTGATTACATGGCAATATAAGACTCCACTAAAGTTGCTAGTCTTTAGACGAAATGTCTGTGAGGACTTGTCGATAGCAACTTGTTTCTGAGTTACAGAGGTTCAAAGTGTCGGTTTTTAGTCCATTTATTTGAATATTATGCGTTTGTATAATATACTGGGTGTCACTGAATAAGTGTAACAAACTGTAGGGTGTATTTCAGCATAAAAAATAATTAATTATGTACTTATAACCAAATTGTACAACAACATCTTTGGTTTCTTGTTAATGACTTCTTTAGCCACATAGAAGCTGAGGTCTCCCGCTTACAATCCACCAAGAAGAAAAGTCTTACTAACAAATTAAACCATTTGATTTTGCAGAAACAACGTACCAGTACCTGAACACTTATGCATAGTTTTTCAGGTCACCAATTTCATCATAGAATCTTAATTCTAAGTAACACTAACTTTTTAGATGAATTGTATTTTTTAGAATTGGGCGTTAAGTTTTTTTGTCAGAATTTTAGGTAAACTGACTCAGTGTTAGGAAGTTTTGCAGTGGAGCTGGATACTCTGTCAGCAGGTATGACAAATAATGCTGAAAGTAAGCAGTATTTGAGAAACTCTTGCATTAGCTTACTTTAATAACAAGAATGTTAGTAAAAACGTAATTTTCATAGAAATCACCATTCTTTTAAAAAACAAAACAATTTTTTAAACTTAAACACAAACTTTACAAGAGATTCTCTAGTACTTAGCAAGGCTGATAAAGGAAATTGTGTTGTAATCCTAGAACAAGTTCAATACATATAGAAAGTAGAATCTTTCCTTACAGATAACAGCTTTGTTATTTTAGAGATAAATCCAATTATCACCTTTATTAATAAAACAAAAGCAGTGGTTAAATTGGTTAATGATACTATTACTAAATATAACGACAGAATGTTAACTGTATCTAATTCTATAACACCTAGGTTATGTGGACGCCCTAAAATTTGTTAACATAATTGTCCTGTTGTAAGTTTCTGTAACGCTCCAGTTTCTATACTATCCGAGTTGATTTAAAACACAATTCAGTCCATCACTAATTTAAGTTTTCCATTACAAATTCTTTAGATCTGATAGAACATTTAAATATCATCAGAATATAAGAGAGTTTTTATTTAGTTTCTTTTGATGTTTCCAATTTGTTTACTTCTGTACCAGGAGATGAAACTTTACCTTTAGTACACAACCATTTAAACAATTGCAACATTCAGTAAAAAACAAATAATAAAAACACTATGCTTAATTTTTTTTTTATTAAGACTTTTTTCAATTTGATTAAAAAATATATAAACAACCAACAGGTTTAGCAATGGGTTTTTGATTATCACCTTGTTTAGCTGATATTTTCTTAGACAGCTTAGAATAGAAATTTTTTAACACCAACAACAAAATAGTTTTTTGGTCTACATATGTTCATAATTGCGTAGCTCTCATACAGTGAACCCAAGATGATGCCTTACAGATTCTGGATAATCTTAACATAAACTCCATCCTAACATCTCTTTTACACTGGAACCAGAATCTGACAATAATTTGAACTTCTTGGATATGACTACATCTCGTAAAAAAGATTCTCTAGAGTACAATATTTACAGAAAACCTACTCAACCAGATCATGTTATACATGAAACATCTAATCATCCAACCCAATACAAAATAGCTGCTTTCAACAGTTACATTTAAAGGCTTCTCAAATTTCCATTTTTTAATGAGAACTTCAATTTAGAACACTTACGCAAATTGCAGGGGCGGCCTGTCGAGTTAAGCAAGGTAGGCGCCGCCTAACCTCCTCAAATGTACAATAATAAATTATTTATTATTATAAATTACTTATTTTAAAATTGTGATTTATAAATTTTGACATAATAGCTATTTAAAATAAAGGAGCTATTTTTTATATTCTCTCCGAAGGTTTAGTTCATTCTTAAAAGAGAATAAAACGTCTTTCTTACGTTTACGTCGCCAACCGTTTACCCGTTTACCGTTTACCAGAGCAACACGGCTTCACGGCTAGTCAGTGATTTTATCGTTTTCATAGGCGATTAATTATATAATATTTTACACGATTAATCTGCAGTTTTATTGAAACGCTTTTTTCAAGGCACCAAAATCAAGAAAGAGTATAAATTATTGTAATGGGCCTTCCTTTGCCAAATTTACAAATTTTATCCACAGATAAGAAGGATAATCGACCATTTTCGAGATCGTTTAAAACAATATGGTATGATGCGGTAGCAATTTTAGAAATTCACTTTTTTTTTGCCTTATCTACTGCTTTTAAATGTAAAGCAAAATGTTTGGGTGAGTAAGGGATATTCAAATTTGAAAATTTTTTCAGCTAGTGTCAAAAAAAATGAATCTTCGAAAGAACATAATTTAAACCATTGTTTAGGTTTAAATACACTGACCGGCAAAAAAAGTGGCCACCCTATAAATTTCCGAAAATAAAAATGCATTGGAAGTTTTATGCACTGTTTCATATTGTATACTCAACATCTTTCATTTTTAAAACAAAAAATGACCATTACTCTTTGATTCCTTTGCATAATTTATATAATTAATTTAATAAGGATGTTCGATGATATTCAGATCAGAGCTGCAGACTGGCCATTCTAGAATAATAATTCCTACTTCCTCCAAGTAACTTGCCACAATTCTTGCAGTATACGGCCGTGCATTATCATGCCTAAAGACGAAACTGTCCTCAATAAATGAACCAAATATCACTACTGCTTCTGCCAAAACATCCTCTATATACCGGTGAGCATTGGGGGGCTATTGATGAAAATAAGTTCAGTTCGAGCTTCAAATGAGATTCCAGCCCAAACCATAACACCACCATCGCCAACTTTCTTCTGTGGGACATACAAGCTTGGGCATATCTTGCATTTATTCGTCTCCAAACCCTCTCTCGGCCATGGCCAGACGTCAAACAGAACCGCGATTCATTAGTAAAGAGAATTCGGCTCCAATCCTGTACATCCCGGTATTGATGTTGTCGAGCAAAAATTAATCGATTCCTACAGTGTCTGTAATTCGGTAACAATAGCCCACCTTCTTGCCATTAGTCCTCTTTCATTATTGCGTCTTCTAACGTTTCTCTCACTTACATTCAGGTTTCGAACCTCCTGAACACGGTTTTTTGCAGTAAGTGCAGTGGAATAGCGATTTCCAAAAGTTCCATCACAATGATCATCTCTTTATGAGGTGACTTTTATTCGACTCTTCGAGTATGTACCAGTCTCTATAAAGCGATGGAAAGTTTTCCGGACTGTAGTTCTCGGAATACCCAAAGTTTCGGATACATAAACTTGACTTCTTCCGTCATGTAGCAACGCAATAATTCGAGCAACATCTACTGAAGATAACACCATTTAGTCGAAATTTACGTTTAAAAAGATAAATTACTGTTTAATTAAATGTTTTAACTTAGAAGATATATATCGACTACAGAAAACATCAACGTAAACGTCAAAACTGGTCAAAACAAGCATTCATGATCGAAATAAGTATTTAAATTAAGACGCAATATAAAACAGTGCATAAAACTTCCAATGAATTTTTATTTTCGGAAATTTATAGGCTGGCCACTTTTTTTGCCGTTCAGTGTAGGTTAGAAATAATACGCAAACTATTGACAGCGCTTTAGCTAGACATATTACTTATTCCAATAAGTTATATAATGAAGAAGTTATAAAAAATAGAATTTTATTTTCATATTTAAATTAATGTTACGATTTTTTTTCGCGGTCGGAATGAGAGCCATAATACTTCAAATATGGGTAATTTTAAGGAAATTTTAAATTTTGCAGTTAAACGCAATCAAGAAATCCAGAATTATATTAAAAAACAGAAGGGGTGTTCACGGGTTTATCAAAAACAATACAAAACGATTTAATAGAT
Organism: Diabrotica undecimpunctata; assembly: GCF_040954645.1. Taxonomy (NCBI): domain Eukaryota; kingdom Metazoa; phylum Arthropoda; class Insecta; order Coleoptera; family Chrysomelidae; genus Diabrotica; species Diabrotica undecimpunctata. The sequence continues at coordinate 73,955,170 of NC_092803.1, read as the reverse complement.
TGTCTTGCTGATTAGCTACATAAAAAATAAAATTTCAAGAGAAATTATTGAAGCTCAATTTTTTTCTATACTAGCGGACGATACTACTGATAACCGAAAAATCACGGTGTATTTTAACAATCCGTTTTGTTAACAAAATTGGTCAGATAACAGAAAGATTTTTGGAGATTTTTGATATTAGCTATAATAGATCTGCAGATGCTCTTCTTCTTCAGCTTTTCCCATTATGAGTTCGCCGTTTTCGTCCTCCACAGCACACTATTTTCACAGTCACCTTCTCTGAGGTCTCTATCTATCATAGCATTTCCGACGTATGTTTTCCATCTTATAGCAGGTCTTCCTCTCCGTCTTCTTCCCGGCGGGTCCCAGTTTAATATTCTTTTAGCCCGTACCACTGCAGGGCTCTGTTTTCCAACTTTTTTGTAATTGAGCATTTTACTTCCATTCTGTTCCATATTTCCTCCGTTCTTATTCTATCCGCTCTTGTGATTTGTAGACATCTTCTCATAAAGTCCAGTTCAACTGTTCTTATTTTATTTCGTATTGTTGTTGTCATTGGCCATACTTCCGCTCCATATAGGGTAATATTTTTGTTTTCTTTGGTTAGAGTGTTGTTCCATATCACTCCATGAAGTGCTCTTGTGGCTTGTTTTCCCCGTGCTATTTTCATTTCTATATCTTTCATACAAGTACCATCTCGGCTAATCATTGACCCTAAATGCTTAAAAGCCTTACAACTCTTAATAGTCTCTTCTTCTAAACTTAAGTTCAAATCTGCAACCTCGGGTCCAATACATAAGTATTCGGTCTTGCACATATTTATCTTGAGTCCCCAAAGTTCATATTCTTCCTTTAATTTCCTTATCATATATTCCATATCCTCCCTGTCTTGTGCAAAAATGACTTGATCATCTGCTAAAAGAAGTGAATGTAATATATTCTCTTGTACTGTTTCTATACCATTTTTTCAAAGCCTGATCTATATATATATATATATATATATATATACATATATATATATATATATATATATATATATATATATATATATATATATATATATATATATATATATGTTAAAAAGTGTAGGTGAGAGACCACATCCGTGTTTGAGGCCTTTTGTTGCGGTGATTGTTTTTGTTATTTCATTACCTAACTTTATTTGCACTTGTGTTTCTTTATACAGTCTTTGTGTTATATTCACCCATTTCTCTTTAACGCGCATTCTTCCCATTGCTTCTCATAGTTGTTTCCTGGGCACGCTATCGTATTCTTTCTCTAAGTCGATAAAGGTCATATGTGTTTCAATGTTTTTTTCTTTGTTCCTTTTATTCACCTGTCTCATAATCCAGCTTGTTCTTCGCTATAAGGGTCCATGTGTTGTTCTAGTTTTTCTTTTATAACTGATGAAAAGATTCTTGCTATTGAAGGCATTACACTGATCCCTCTGTAGTTATTTGGTGACCTTTTGTCACCTTTTTTGAAAATAGAGGACATGCATGATAAATTCCACTCATCGGGAATCTTCTCTCCTGCTTCGATTTTATTGAACAACATTCGTATAAAGGATACTATCCTTGCGCCTCCATATTTCAGCAGTTCCATTTTTATGTTCCCTGGTCCTGGTGCTTTATTGTTTTTGGATTTTTTTAGTGCTTTATTTATATCTTCCTCTGTGATTTCTGCTTCCTCAGTTATTATTGTCACAGGGTCGTATGAGATATACTCCGGCCTATTCTCCTGCAATAATTTTGTGAAATGCTTTGTCCACTCTTTTGATGTAATTATCTGTATGGTATTTTTACTTCGTTTATTACTTCTGATGTTTTTTATTTTTTTCCATGCTTCCGTTGATCTGTTATACCCTATGGTGTTGTCTATGTCTCTGTACATTCTCTCCCAGTATTCGTTTTTCTCGAGCTTTATTCTTTGTTTAACTTGTTGTCTGAGGGTAACATATTCTCCCCGTGTTCCTGGGGTTCTGTCGTTTAGCCATTTATGAAATGCACTTTTTTTTCTTTTAATCATCTCTTCTAATTCGTCGCTGTATTTCTCCAAATATGTATTCTTATGTTGTTCAATACCCAGCACCTCGTTTGCCGCTTTGTTTATTTTTTCTTTTAGGTGTTGATACATTTCTGTTGGGGTCCATTCTTCGTTCTTCTGTAGCATATTCTGTAGCCTATTCTGATATAGTGTTCGAGTACTAAATTGTTGTAGAAGTTCTACTTTATACCTCGTATTTGCGATTTTTTGCATCTCCTCATCTTTCTGGATATTGTCTTTTTGTCGTCTTCCCGTGTATATGAATTTTCCTAGCACTAATCGGTGGTTACTTGCACATTCTGCTTGTCTGTATACTCTTTCATCTTGTATTATTGTTTTGCTGGCTTTTCTTACTATTATTAAATCAATAATTGATCTTTGGTTTCTACTAGGTTCTTCCCATGTGTATCTATGTATGTTTTATGCTGGAATCTTGTGTTGGTTATGGCTAAATCGTATTCTCGACATATTTCGATTATCCGACTTCCATTGTCGTTTCTAATTTCGTCTTCTCCGAATCGTTCCACTATATCTTCATCATCCTTTCCTATGTGGCTGTTAAAATCTCCAATTAGTAGAATATCTTCTTTTTCCTTTGTCCTGTCTAATACATCTTTTAGTGCGTTGAAAAAATCTTCCTTTTCCCTTATGGTCACATTGTCATTCATTGCATATACTCCAACAATTATTGTTGGTTGTCCAAATATGTTCATCCTAATTTCCATTATTCGTTTATTTATTTGCTGGTAATCTTGTATGTATTTTCTCCATTTATTTTTTATTAATATTGATACTCCCTTTGCGGCTCTTTCATGTTTGCAAACTTCACTCCATATGTGTGTATATTTCCCTATAATTTCCTCTCCTTAACTTTTTTTTTGTTTCGCTTAAGACTATTATATATGTGCCTAGTCTTTCGATTTCTGGGATTATTTCATTTTGTTTAGATGCGATTCCTTGTATATTCCACGTTCCTATTCTTATAGTCCTTTTTCTTCGCCTAAGTCGAATATCCTTGTTTCCGTCCAAAATCCAAGCCTGTGTTGGATTGGTTTTTGCATAATGACCTTTTCCGAGTGTCGGGTAGTAGGCCCGGCGCCTTAACCCCCTATTCTTCGGAGGATCATCTTCCCATTCGTTAATCAAAAATCATTTCCACATGGTTAGGGCTATGTAGGTTAGGGTAGGATAATGGTTTCCCTGTATGGTATTAGGAGATAAACCAAGGCTCGCGTGGGCAGGGGCGCATCCCTGAAGTAGATCTGTCACCTATCGGGATCATAGATAAGTATCTACCCGCTACCCTATATAGTTGTAGCAGATGCTCTATATAGTTTAATTACAATCGTTTTTGAGTCATATGATTACAAAGATAAATTGATTGGTCAATGTTACCGTGGTGCAAGTGTAATGGCCGGGTTTTTAAACGGCTTTATATATATATATATATATATATATATATATATATATATATATATATATATATATATATATACATATATATATATATATATATATACATATATATATATATATATATATATATATATAAAGATGTATCTGTCGCGTTTCGCCTACCCACATACTGAGGTCACGAGCGGCCACTGGAAAATTGCATTCAATAATGTTTATGATCCTAACATCGTCCATAAGCTTCTAAATAGAGCAAAACCTAAACTTGCAGAAAATCTTAATAATTTATCACAATACTTGCTTCAACCCAATGCCACAAATAACATCAAATTTTTCTCCGTTACTTGTATCCGTAACATTTCCAAAAAAAATATATCAAAATTTTTTACCTCTACAATTGAGGACATCAAAATATCCTTCAAGTCAGACAACACCTTAGGTTCCTTTTCACACAACAAAACACGCAACAGACTAAACTCTTCAAGTTTTGCTCACCATTCATTTTACAGTTAACAATTTTAATATCAGTATCAGTTTATTTATCTTACAAGACATTAGTAGAAAGAAAAACTATTTGGAGTTGAATTTATTAGAAGATTGGGAAATTACAAAAGAAACAAATGAAAACTCTTACTGGCAATACTCAAATTAATTTAAATTGTACTAAATTTAAACCAATTTTTAAAATTTTTATTGCAGATTCACCTTGTAGGGACCTAGCTCGACTGTTTAGATTTCCTACACTGAGTAGGTATATCCATTAGGAGTTTTGTTAATTTTATAGTTTAATTAATATTAACATTTTAGTAATCAATAACTTACTAAACAAGCTTGTTCGTGATCAATTTACACTCTATCTTCATTTCATTTGCCCCCAAATTAACACCTAAATTATCACTGACAGTTTTGAGTGTGAGATCTGGATTGCGCAATCTACTAAAGTAATTAATATAATTTCATATTTCATCAGTTGACTTTTCTTATATTATTGATCAGTTGGACTTTTGGTCAATGTTCAGTTCAGTGTAGCTTAATTAACATTTAAAGGGTTTTTACCCGCATATTTAGTGGCTTCAAACATGAACATCCAGATAGCACTGATAATGGCATAGTTATCCCGAAAACGTTCTGTAATGTAGTCCGGTAGGTGCGTTGTGGCTGTGTCGGGTCTTGTTTCTGAGGCGTATTTCATTATTGGTCTTACACTGGCTTTATAAATTCTTGACTTCATCTCAGTGTTAATGTGTCTGTTTCGCCATATAGTATTATTAAGGCATCCGGCCAGTCTATTTGCTTTCTGTACTTGATCTCTCACTTCTTTGTCTAGGTCTCCATAGCTAGACAGCGTAATTCCCAGGTATTTTATTTCCATTACTTATTCAATACTGATGCCATCAATTTTTATTTTACATCTGGTTGGTTCTTTGCTGACTACTATTGTTTTAGTTTTCTGAAATGAGATTGTCATATTAAATTATTTTGCTCTTGTGTTAAATCTTTGGACCAGTCTTTGCAGACTATCTTCATCTTGGGTATCAATATTGCGTCGTCTGCGTAACAGAGTATTTTGATTTCATTGTTTCCCATTCTGTATCCCCTTTCTTTGTTAACGGTTTTGATGATTTCATCCATGATCAAATTGAAGAGCATGGGGCTCAATGAATCTTCTTTGTCATATCCATCTGCCTATTTCTATAGGTTCTGTAAGTTGTCCATCTATTCTGACTTCCATTTTGTTGTTTTGGTAGATGTTATCGATAGTTTTTATAATGTTTAGGGGAACTGCTCTATTATACAGAAGATGAATTACATCTTTGAGTCTTAACCTGTCAAACGCTTTCTTTAGGTCAATCAGACACAGAAATGCTGGTCTATTATACTCTAGTGATTTCTCAGTAATTTGCTTTATAACGAATATTGCAGCTGTACACGATCTTCCACTAAAACCCTGTTGTTCATCTGCTAAACTTATCCTCTGATTTATTGTTGTTGCACTTGTAAAATTTTAGTTGTAAGTTTTAGCGTAGTATTTAATAAGTTTATACTTCTGTAGTTTTCTGGTTGTTTTTATCTCCTTTTTTGAATAGTAGAATTAGTTCGCTCGTTCGTCCATCCTTCGGGTATTTTATTGTGTTTTATAATTTTATTAATTAATGTTGTTCATTGTTCTGTCATTGCTGCTCCATAATATTTCAGTAACTCGTTTCGTATCCCGTCTTTACCTGCTACTTTTCTATTCTTCAGGTTTTCAAGTGTTTTCCGAACTTCCTGTATATTTATATTAAGTTCTTTATTTGTGGTAATGTTTGGTGTTTCCGGTTCTAGCGTCGTTTGTTCTTTCTCTGCATATAGCTTTTTTAGGTAGTCAATCCACGTATCCTTTTGTATGTGTTTTGGTTCTATTAGTTCCTTTACCTCCGTTCTTTGACCTCTTATGAATCGCCATATTTCCTTTTGCAGACCGTAAAAATCATGTTCCATTTCTTTCGAAAAGCGTTCCCAGTGATAATTTTTTATTTTTCTTACAAGTGCATGTGTTTCGTTTCTAATTGTCTTGTAGATATGGTATGCCTCTTGTGTTTTGGTTGACATGTTTTCAGGTAAGCTTTTTTCTTTTCTTTACATTTTTCCTTCACTTCTGTACAAAACCATGGAGTTCTTCGTCTTGGGAACGATTTATTTTTATTTCTTTCACCAAGAACTTCCTTGGCCGAGGCTAAGATATTAGACTTAACTGTTGCCCAGCTTTCTTCGACTCCATCACTTTCTGTGATATATGTATTTCTGCTTTTTTCGGTAATTCTTTTTTAGAATAGTTATCTTGTGTGCATCCTGTAAGCTTTCGACTTTTATCTTTGTGATGTATTCTGGTGTTTTGTTATTACATATATGTGTTTCATTCGGATTTTGCACAATAACAATTTATGATCATCATAATATATATATATATATATATATATATATATATATATATATATATATATATATATATATATATATATATACATCGTATATTAAATTATATTATTCACTTTCATAATCAGATGCACTATCGTTGTCACTAGAATCATTTAAATCAATCCTTAATTCTTCAGAACTTACATCTATGCGACGTTCACTCCCCAAGTACTTATCTTCAACCTTGACAACATGTCAACAACATGTTCACACACTTTCTTCCAGTTATCTACAGTTACTCTAGCAAATTCCTGTTCCACCAACACTTTTACGTCTTCTAACTTAAAATAAACGTTTTGTTTTGCAAATTCATTTTTTATTTGCTCCCAAACCATTTCTATATGGTTCAAGTCTGGATGATATGGCGGAAGTTTTAAAGGAACATATCCACATTCTTGCAGCATTTTGTCAACTTAATATTAAATATGATCTTGTTTGTGTCGTTTGATGATTTCATACAATTGCGGTTTTAACATTGCCGTTACAAATGGTTAATTTTTTTCGGTCATCCAAGATATCATATCGATTTTTTTAGAATTACTGGTGGGTGCTTTATTAATTTGTACATTTTGATATGACGCATTATCAATCATTAACAACAACAAATCCAACAGAAAAATTGGGGATTAGCTGTTCTTTCATCCATTTTTCATAATTTTCTGAATTCATATCATCATGATAATCTCCTTTTTTAGCTCCTGACTTAAAAATCAAAAGGGCATTCTGTATGAAACCCATCTCCCCACCACCATGTACGATAACCAACCTACTTCCTTTTGAAATGTTTTTGAACAATCCTTTGCCACTGTCATCTGTCCAGCTCTTTGGCGTAGTGTGGGCTGCATGTACATAGGTTTCATCAACATATACAATTGACTTACCTTAGCTTGTGTAATATTTATTTTCTACAAATATTTAATGCGTAGAGCACGAATATCATCCCGTTCAATTAATGAACGTCGATTATCTTTTGTTTTCTTCCATTTAAATCACAAATCTTTCACAATTCTGTAAAGAGAACTCACACTTCCAGTCCACTCTCTTTCAGTAAACCTCTTCCGGTACACCTCTTCCAGTACACCTCTTCAAGCCTTTTCTGCAAAAGCTTCAATGATACACGATAACGTTCAGTCTCATGAAAACGATTAATGGTATTTCTAATGAACTGTTTGTCATACTCCCTCAAGTGTGTCACGGTTGCTTTCCTTTTAGCAAGTGTTATAGCTTGAAATTTTAGTGTATTATTTGACTCTGCGTTTGTTAACACACTCGCTTGTTGAATGATCCTTTTTACTATGTAAAAAGGATCCTCCTGTATGTAAAGATACTCCAGTAGCTTTACTCACACGTTGTTTAATACTGGTTCGATTATGTTAGGGAAATAGTATTTGCATATATTTAAATACATTGTAAACTATTCCTTTGTTAATTACGAACTCGTTTGAAATCCAGTGACTAGAAATTCTCGGAAATAATTCTTATAAGTTCTTTGTACGGCCTTAATGACTTTATAATTACGGTGTTAAGGTTACTGATACTAAATTAGAAATTACCTTTTACCAAACTTTATAGAGTATCAATTATTAAAGACGGTTATAACAAACAAAAAGTTTGGTAGGTATTTATAAAACAATGTGTGTACAATCAAACTCCATTTATTATTTAAGTGAGTAATAATTTTGTAATTAGTGCGATTTCAAATAATTTTATTTGCTTAATATTGCAACGATACTGCATGGGTCTGATCATAGATATTAACTATTTCGTGGAAGGGCTCGCCACTCAATTTGAAATAAGCTGTATTTCACGTTCATGTACAGGCCTAGTAGTAATAATATTAAAATTTTGTTCATATTTTGAACTCATTTGGACCATGACGGTCACTTTACTACAGTTTTTACTATTATGGTTATTGAGGACTAAAAATGATATCCAATAAAACAAACTAAATAATTTTTTCGTTGTGTATTAAGATTTAAATACCGATTCCTCAAAAAGTTTTACTGGATTTCCAATATTTTTACTATTTCTTCTTATGAAGAAACTTTCAAGTAAGCCTTGGAAGCAGTACTACCCATACTGTTGGCTCCAATACAAGCATACCATCCTTCATCGTACCGGTGTACGCTTGCGATTTCATAAACTTCGGGGTCCTTTCTACCATCGTAAGATTTCTAAAAAAAAAAAAAGATAACGTAAGGCTGATTTTATGATTTATTTGCACAAATTTATATATTTCTCGATTTCTGTGTATTTGTGTGTATTACAGAGCTACACTTTCTAGTGCCAAATGATCGACAGATTTTACTGGCTACTAGCTATTACTTGAAACTAGATCATTTATAAAGTTTCCTAAAATGAAAACAAATTATTTCTTATTGAAAAAAAACTTGTATTTATTGGGTACAATTTACCGTTTTAAAAACTAAAATACTAAAATAATTTTTACTTATAATGTAGGCAGTCACATAACAGTCATATAACTCTAAATAATCCGCAAGTCATTGAAAGGCACTTCCAAGTTAATCTATGTAGACGAATTTTAAGTGAATTAGTTGACGAGAATTTATTAAAGAGCTTAATAAACCAATACAATATGAAACTAATGCCAAATAAATGAAAAGGAAATGAAAAGAAACACATTAAGAATATACATTGAGGGGATACGAAACAATCTGAATGAAGGGAACACGTTTTAATATATCGAAAAAACATGTTGAACTATTGAATATAGAATCAAAAAACATAGATACTTACTTAAAGGAGATGGAAACTTAAATACCACTAACAAAGGAAAAAATAGGAAAACTAATGTATTATTTATGGAATAACAAAATCCACGTAGAAAATAAATAACTGCAAAAAACGTTAAAAGTGGGCTAATAATCTTGAGAAGGAAAATGATAGAGCTGATAAATGAAAAACAAGAAGAAATATTTAACAGTAATAGTTATTGTCGTACAGAAACATGAGGAAGTCTTGCGCAGTTTTGAAGTAGAGATTCACTTACGTATTGCATAAGAGATCCATAGCTGGTGAAGAACTGTGTAAAATAATAATTTACTCTTAGCTTAAAAGACTAGCATCTTCTTCTATTAAGCCTTAACTACCTGCACTGTGCCTTCCATTCACTTTTCGATTCTGTAAGCATTGTTTCTCTAATGGCGGCTTTCATATGTGGAAGGTGGCCGTCTTAAGTTTCGTAGAGAATTTTCTCTCTTTGGATACGAGGTGGCGTACCTGGTATCGTCTGTAGGACTAACGTCAAAGTAGTCCTGTAATCATTTGTTACTTTCATAAGGGGTTTTAGCTAAGAGCTTGTGATCATGTATTTGTTTTTTTGATATTTTATTACCCCTATGCAGACAGGAACATATAGAAGAGTCAATTTTACTACCCAAAGGTACACTTTTCTTTTTTGCTACTAGGGCCTCTTGCATTAGGGCCTCCTCTGGATACCTGCAATTCTTTTAGCCGCCTTCTTGACTATTACTATCAGGTGCTTTGTAAATCTTAGGCCTGGATCTAGGTCTATACTTAAGTATTTTGCGCCGTTTGTAGGCTTTAATGTAGTACTACCAAATTGGAAGATCAGGTCGGGTCTATTTCTCGGATTTTTTAGAAAAACCACTTCGGTTTTGCTACTTGCCAGTTCCAAATCATTGCCTATCATCCATGTATTTACTTTTTTGCAGCATTCATTGACCGTGTCTTCGACTATCTGGTACATATTAGTCATTATCAGTATAGCTATATTTTCAGCATATGCTGTTGCTTTGTATCTCTAGCGAGACTCTCTCTATAATTGTCTTTGCCTCCTGGACGAAAAGGACAACTTTCATTGTCATTATATGGTTCTTCATGAGTCTTATTTGTTTTACAGAGAAGCCAGGCTCTCATTTGCCCAGTTTCTATATCAGCATTGAAGTTCTTCTTCTTTAGTGATAAGCGCCATACCCCTTAAGTGTATGACCTACCTGACCTGACGATGGTTTGAGCAATATCTGTCTGTACCTCCTTCAAGAATTGGGAACATGAAGTGTCTTTCTTGTACAGTATGAAACCGTAAGAAGTCTATCGAGCTTAGTAGCTGTCGTAAAAATATAGCACAGCTAACTCCAAATTTTTAAAGATGACTTCTGCCATCTTCCCTAATTCAGTCAATGGCATGAAGGTCCCGTGCTGCAACGTCACGGAGTCATGGGGAGATTCATGTTCTCTAACAATCTCTAGTTGGTACCAGAGGTCTTCCAGTGTCTTCCGTCATGCTTATTTTTTAATTTCGTCGTTTTGCTACGTCGATTTTCTTCTTGTCTTATCACCATAGTCTGCCATAGGACCTCAAAGTCTCCTTCGAGGCAGGAAAACTCTGGAAAGTTTCTGTATATCCGTTAGATTGAGAAGGTCATTGAAGGATCCTTTGGTTTAAGAGGACCGGTTTTAATGTTGCGCTTGTTAATAAGAACAAGAGTGAAGCAGAAAGAATATTCCTTACAGGAAAAGATTACAATTAATTATCCAAATACCTTGATCTTGATTATCGCCAATGTCCTTAAAGAATAAGGCACACTAAAAGAAAGAGCCATGCCCATATTTCTTTTAAATCTTGTCTGATCTTAAAATAACACTATCACAAAAACAAAATTGCGTATCTTCCAAACCAACGTGAAGTTAACTTTTACTGTATAGAACGTAAACATGGAACTATCACAAGAAACCGTGTCTTAGGTTACAATCCTTTATTAACAAATATTCATGCTTTTTATGCAAAGTATTATACCTAAATATCATCACAAATCAAGAACTATGCAGGTTAGCTAAAGAAGAAAAAGGAGATATATTATTAAAACCAACAAATTTATTGCTAGACAGATGCTGAATTAAAAAATTCAAGGACCTAGAAAAAAAGTAGACCACTTCATTTATGGAAAAACAATAAAAAATTAATAAAACAAAATTATTTAAAACAGAACGAAGCAACAAGCCTAGCAAGAAACAGAAGATAATGGAAATAGCTAGTAAACAAGATCGGACAGTAATCGATAAATGGTGTGTGAGATTAATAGTCCAACCATCAAGTAAAATATCGTACGGTACTCGTTATTCTAGTTATGATACAAGAAGTTTAGTCATATCACCATTCATAACATTTGACGCAGCTACAGGCAAAATTTCAAGAATAGTTCTAGATCAAGAACTCTAAGCTCAAAAATCAGAGTATCTTATAGAAATTTTAATATCTAACAATAATATAAGACTAAAAATAAACAAATAATAAAGGGTAACATAAAAAACCAGATAAAAACTTCTTATGTAATTGGTATATTTAATTTAAATTTTACATAAATATACTACTTACATAAAGAGATGTTTTTACACTTCCTTTGAAGCTTTTTTAAATAAGGTTATAAGTACTGTAAATTTTCCCTTTATAACTTTACAGACATATAAATATGATCAATATGTGTACCTGTAGTAGATCAGCATCGCAGTCTTCTGAATCTGTGAAAGAACAGTGAGCATTTGAAGTCTTCATCCACATTATGAAAGGTTTGGTATCTGAATCAAACTCGCATTTGAATTGAACTCTGTCTCCAATTTTGGCGGTCACATCTTCAAGCTTTTTAAGGAGACGTGGTGTATTGTGTGAACGCTCTAAAACATTTTAGTAATACGTAAAGTCAAAAATCATCATCATCATCAACATACGATTTCAGAATTCCGTAAAATCCGCAAAAACATATCCGGGAGCAGATGTTCCATCAGACCATAATCTTTTACTAGGACGTTTCAACTTCCACCCGACAAAAGTCCATAAAAGAAAAGCACAAAAACGTCCGGATATCCAGAAGTTGAAAGATAAAACCACAAGAGAAGAAGTCAACGAGGAGATCAACAACAAAATAAACAGCATAGTAATGTCAGATATTAATCAAGAAAACATAAGTGTGGATGATATGTAAAATAAAATCAAAAATATTTTTAATTTAGTGGTAGATAATAAACTTAAACCAGAAAACAATATAAAGAAACAGCCATGGATGAGACAAGAAATATTAGAGCTAATATACAGCTCTAATATGGGATAGTATACACGACCAGATTAATTGTCGCGGCACCGGTCATCTCTCCCTACCTGTTGAGCCTTTGAGTTCTATTCTGCGCCACTTCATCTGCGAATAACTTGTTGGAATGCCACAATGGCGACTGCATTGAATACTTAAATTGTGCCGTAATTAATCAAATTGCCGGGACACACTTTTAGTGCTAATAATTACCAGTAAATAAATTGTTGTATAATACATAATTACGTGATATTTTTACCCATCAATGTTTTGTGTTTTAAACTACATTGATTTTTTAACTTAAAGTAAAAATAGACACGTGCTTTGTATTTGTCGTAATTAGTAGTTATGTAAATTTGCAAATAATTGCCTGACGGCTGTTTTTTTAAGCTTCATTTAGCAACTAAGGCTAATTTTATAAATGTAAATTCTGTTTTTCATGATTAAGTAAGTAATTACATCCTTACTATATTGAGCATGAAAGTAACTTTTTCATTATTATTCTCCTTTCTATCAACATAAGAGGTCACTTCTTGGCCTTTCTTTTAATTTAATGAGCTTCACTAATCCTTCTAAAAGAGTATTACTCTTGCAGATTTGGACTGATGCTGTTTTGTAATCACATAACGAAACGTTTCCGCTAATATTTGGAATAGTAACATTATAGCTTTGTTTCTTTTGTCCTCTTATCTGACTGAGACCTTCAAGAGTTACAGTGTGTGTATTTTCCATTGTTATATCACTTCTTATTGAGTTTGACAGTCGTTACACCATATATATATATATATATATATATATATATATATATATATATATATATATATATATATATATATATATATATATATGGAGTTTCTTAAACCATACTATATTTAATATAAAATTAGTATTTCTTGGGTTTAGGTTCAATAAGTAATATTAAATTTGGAACTAGATTTTATTATCCAACGTTTCGGCAGGAAACCCTTGCCTTTGTTAAGATGTTAAGATTCTTTGGTAAAACGGAACAATGTCATTAATGTCAGTGTCCCGTTAGCGAATTTATGTGTTTTCCAAATAATATAAAATAAATATCACATAATTAAATTTAGAATAATTAACGTGTAAATCAAATGGCAATTAATTGACCGATTAATTAGAGTAGATAAATGTATTGTTCTAAAGCTATTTTCTTGTAGCATTTTAAATTTAAATTAAAATTGAAACGTCAATAAACGTATTTTAACCTTTAATTGTGGCTTATTCCCATTTAAATAGTAATTAGATAAATGTAGTTAGTAGTTAGTAGAGTTAATTATATACATACATACATATATATATATATATATATATATATATATATATATATATATCAAGGGCACGAAAATTACTAAAAAAGTGTTAAATGTTAAACTTCGAATAGATATTTTTTATAAATTTTCAAGTAGAAAACAAGCATTAAGCTGTCCTCAGTACAACTTTTTTTATTAATTCTTTCTAAATATTTAATATTTTACTAAGAGATATTTAATAAAAGGCTACAAGAAAAAAGTTTAAAAACAATATTCTGTCTTATTTTATATTTTAAAATAATGATCACTTACCAGTTACTTCTACCTTGAATGTTAAATCCTTACAGCCAACTTCATTACAAACTTTGCACGTGTACTCTCCTGAGTCTCCGGAAACCAAATCTTCTAAAACCAAAGACCATTTCTTGGATTTTGTTGGTGTAAGTCGCCGTGGGAGTGGTGATAAACCGTCTTTGTACCAAGTTATGTTAGGTGTGGGAGTTCCACTAGCTTCACAATTAAGCCTCAACGTGGAACCAGCAGATTTTACTATATTCTTCTGAATTCTTTTCTGATGTAGAAATAGAGGACCTTAAAATAAACAATGCTAAAGTTAAATATTAATTTATTAAATAAATATAAATATGGAAAATTACTTTTCCACGAACGAACTGAGGATGAATATTGTATTTTTTAATTAGAACCTGATCAGAACCTAAGTAGGTATACAGTTTTTCCTAAAAGTGAACAGAGATGGTATACTAGTAGTCACCAAAAAGTAATACATACATAATAATATTAGGCGTAAGGAGCATCAGCAAATATGAGAAATGAGAAGTAATCATTACTTACTGCTTAGCAAAAGCTGCTTTGAATATGGTATCAGATTAAAGTGTATGAACTGTGAGACCGAGAAAATTACATTGCGGAAGTACCGACTATTACCAACCATAAAATTGTTTAAGGAATACAATAATCTAAGAACCTAATCCTACGAATTAGTAAGAAAACTAAGAAAAATCAGTGGCAGACATTTACAAAACGAATAGAGTAGAACTTGTTCGGAAATACCATAAACATTATATGTAACAACAGAAGAAAAAAGTTCTTTAAGTTCTTTGAGTTAATTCTACAAAATGTTACGTATGGGCAAGGCATATTATTACTTTGTAGCTTAAGTAGAGTACTCTGTCTGATATTACATTTTCAGATTTTTGGTTAAATTTTTAAATGCACATTGTCGCTTATACTTAGTACCCCAGTCAAGAAAGAAAAAAAGCTGAAAAAATCTTATACAGATATTTGAAGGTTATAAAAGATATATGAGGGATAGCTGATAAAAAATCGGTGAAGACGTACAGCTGATTTTGTTTTGTTTTTCTTTTAAACAATCTTAAACAGTGAAAAACATAGTTTTTTGCTTATAAAAAGTTTCTTATACTTTCTAGAGAAAAATGTCAAATAAAAGTTGTAGATCATAGAAAGTTCTTTATATTGAGAGTTTTGAAATAAATTACATACACAATTGATTGAGATAATTTTAAAAAACCTAAAACCTAAACCCTGTACTAATTTATAAATGACTTTGTTTTTTGCATGACGACATGTACTGCCCAAAAGCAACTGTACGTCATCAAACAGTCATCTAGAGGTATTTTGTAAATCGCAATCGATTCTTTGCGGCTTTATTTATAAGGCTTATTAAAAAACGTTTAACATTTTATTAAATTTGTTATTGAAAAACAGTTTAAAAAAGGAGTGACTTTTTAGCTTCTAAACATTTACAGTAACTTTGATTTTATGTCTCACGGCTGTAAGTAGGCTCAATGAAAAGCTACTGCAAAAGCACACTTTCCAAAAAAAAAATAGAACCTTCCCTGACCAATAACAAGTAACAAGCTGAGATATTGCAGCGGACAGTTCTACCCTCCACTTCTTCCTTGCAGTATTTTACGAATACCATCATTTTAACTGGATATAACTTTTTACTTCTTCACTGCATATACGATCTACCATATGGTTCATAAAATGTAGATCTTCTTTCACATTTTGTTCAAGTTTCAGCTCTTAATGTTAATTAACAATTTAAATAGGGTTTTAAGAAAAAAATATCTGATTTCCTATTGGTCATAGAAGGTCCTGTTTTTTTGAAAGGTGTGTTTTTTCACCAGAGTTTCATTAAACCTACATACAAGTGTATGATACAAGAAATGTCATAGTTATTATAAATGTTTATGAGCTTAAAAGTCAGTTCTTTGTCAAACAGTTTTTTAATAACAAATTTAATAAAATTTTGAGGTTTTTTTAATATACCTTAAAAAAGTAGTCTCAAAGAATCGATTGCGATTTACAAAATACCACTGGAGTGACTGTTTTGGTAAATAAAGTTGTTTAAATAATTACTCCCGGGGATAAACAAATTGAATCACTTATAAATTATTTGGTCGATCCATATAAAATTTAGTACCATTTAATAACTCATTAACTAAGTACCATAATTTTAAATAGTTATAGTATATGTCATTATGCAAAAAACAAAATTATTACATTTATAAATTTCTGCAAAAATAATTACATATATTCTAAAATTATCTCGGTCTATTCTTTATGTATTTGATATTTTCAAAATTACAGAACCTTTTATGATATATAACTTTTAGCCATTTTTCTTTAAAATTTATAAGAAACGTTCGGAATAGAAAAAAATATTTTTCCACTTTTTACGATTGTTTAAAAAAAAAACAAAGCAAAATTAACTGAACGTTTTTACATAATTGTCATCGGCTACCTCTGATATACCTTTTAGAAACTTTAAATATTTATATAAAAAACTTTTCAGCTTTTTTTTCTTGACTGGAGTAGACCAGTAATGTAAAAACCTGAAAAAACACTGATTTCACGTAAAATCTTATTTGAAGGTTCTAAAGGTATCAAGGGCAGCTAGTTTTGCTTTGTTTTTTTTTTTAGCTTAAAAAGTGAAAAAAATATTTTTTGTCCATAAAACGGTTCTTATAAATTTTAGAGTAAATGGTTTAAATCAAAGTTGTAGATCATTAAAAGTTATGTAATTTTGAGAATATTAACATTAATAGTTATTTAACCAACAAGTGTATTAATAAGGGCGATTAACAATTGAGATATATTAACGCTCGAGCGAAGCGAGTGCGTTAATGTTCGAGATTGTTAATCGCCATTTTAATTCACGAGTTCGTTACAAAACTTTTCCGTCGACCGTTCTTTTCAGAAATAAAAATATCTTAGTTTAAATTTTTATTTACTTAACGATAAATAATGACATACAATGACAGACAGTACTTACAGCGGCTACTTCATTTTAAATAATTTTTTAGTGAGAATATAAATAGGTATGTTTATTTGCCTACACCACAGGTAACTGCCAAAATCACAGAGCGTTAAATGTGGTTAAATTAATTTATACAAGCAATGTATGTTGTATTGCCTATAACGTATAATTGCCTCTATTCATTAATAGAAAATCATTCATTAATAGGGGTCATTAATTAATGATTTTGAGGGTGTTAAAATTAATCATAAATGGACGGTCGACGGAAAATACATAAAGAATTGACCGATATAATTGCAGAATTATTGCATTATTTTTGAAGTAATTTATAAACGTTAGTAACTGTTTTTATTAACGTTTTTTATCTTAATTAAAAATTATATTTTTAAATGTTTTTTGCATAACATGTAATACAGCTACTTATTAAAGTGTGCTAATTAGCAACCAGATAGAGCAAATGGTTTATAAGTTATATACAATTTGTATTGTTTATGCCGAAAAATGATTATTTAAATATCAACTATGCTCCGCTGTGTTAGTTCGTTAGTTTATAAAGTGAGTGATTTTACGGAGCTGACCAGAATCAACGTTTTCCAGGGTGTTGGATTGGCAGAAGGGGTCCAATAGAGTGACCAGACTCCGGATCTTTCGCCTTTGGATTTTTTTTTACTGGGAATACCTAAAATCAAAAATATACGCCACTCCGCCTGCGAATCTTGCCGAATTGCGACAAAGAATTATGACAGAATAAGAGGCTTTGAAAATATACTGTATTATTGTATGGAGGTCACAGGAGGACATTTCGAACATTTAATTGGTTAATTTAATGAAATTTTATGTTTTGTTATTACTGTATTCAACCAATAAATTCTTCTTATTCACGTGCCATCTCCTCTAAGAAGGTTAGAAATCATCATGGCAATTCGCACTTTCGACACCGCTGCTCTAAAGAGGTCAGCAGAAGTGCAGTAAAACCAAGCTCTCAAATTATTCAACCAGGAGATGCGTCTTCTTCCGCGACTCCTTTTACCCTGTATTCTTCCTTGCATAATTAATTTCAACAGGTTATAACGCTCGCTCCTCATGACATGTCCCAGATATTGCAGTTTTCTAACTTTAATTGTATTTAAAACCTCTTTATCTTTTCCCATTCTTCTCAACACCTCGACATTCGTGACTCTATCCATCCAACTTATTCTTAATATCCTTCTCTCGAAGGCTTCCAATCTGTCCGAAACATCTTTCTTTAAAGTCCAAGCCTCCAACCCATAAAATAATACGGAGAACACGTAGCATCTCCAATAAACTAGTTAAATCTAAAATTATCTTCAAAATTATTCGGAAAATCAAAAAAAATAGTGTCGTATAGAGAAAAAAAATACCTTTCAAATGATGTCACTAGACCACACTTGCTAAAAAACCTGGAATTGATGCTTAATGTTGAAGAAACTCTTGGTTTCCGAGTTTCTGAGGGTATCAAATTTTCGTTGAAACACGCTGTATATATATATATATATATATATATATATATATATATATATATATAGGAAATTATAATTTATACATAATATAACAAAAAACGTCATGCGCAATAAAGGTTACATAATTAGGAATGTTAAATATGCGGACTAAACCCTAATTTTAGCCTGCTCTAGAGAGAAACTAATACAAATAATGAACAAACTGGACAGGATAAGCAAAGAATACGGTTCTACATATATGCTGAATAATAAAACGACCCAAATTATTTCAATAGGCCGCAATTCGTTCAACATAGAAAATATTAACAACTCATTCACATATTTAGAATATCACATAATGTAAATCCATCTTCTCGCAGAGCCACCCTATACTTATCAAGAATTGCTGGTACTATAAAGAGAAAGAGATAAATACATAGTTTGACAAATTGTATAATAAAAACGTTCTACGGTATGGTGTTTTCTTGGATATCTAACATATCTAAGATATCTAACATATCTTGGAAAACTTCGAATTCCTCGATCTTGGAAGAATTCTCCCGATCAGCGCCCTATTTCAAATAAGAACCAATAAAATTAAAATAAAACTTAATAAAGAATATATACTTACCTTGTGAGTACTCTGAAATTACTAATTCAACTAGTAAAACACATAGAAGCAGACTTGCGTAGACCCTCATGGTTAATGCTCTGAAAATATGTTAAGAAAAATATAGTTTCAAAACCAGTGCAGAGATTAAAGTTCTAGCACTCGAAAGAGTAGAACGTATGCCAAGTACAATTAAAATCCAGTTTGCCTTAAACCGCCTACACACGCCCTGACTAAACCATCCAACTCTCGTGACCGACAACGTTAGTCCCGACGGTTGGTGTGTGTAGGGTTGTTGACCAGCAAAAATGGTTGTACTCGACTGTCGCGCTGACCGAGTTGGTTGTCTTCGACATCCCTACAGCCGACTTCCCATTACCCAATCTGTCGAGTCAGCACCTGACAACTATTTTTGTCGGTCAACAAGCCTACACACACCAACCGTCGGGACTAACGTTGTCGGTCCCGACAGTTAAGTGGTCTTGTCGGGACGTGTGTAGGAGGTTTTATCGATAATAATTAGTGTATTTAATTTAGATTTAATAGGGTAATTTAAAAAGTGATTTTTGGAGTTTTGTACGTATTATTTTCATTATAATATTAAATTAATATAAATTATTTTTAATTTATACAAAGCGCATATTAGAGACTGGTCTCACCATCTTAACCATACAGCATAAACGGTTAAAAAAGAGATATAACACGAGGTTATTGTCTGTGTCTAATTAGCATTATAAATATACACAATACTCCTACAATTTCTAACTTGTACCATGACATATTTTTACCATGACCCTTTTGAGTGCTAAAAACAACATTCTAGCAACTACATCCCTCTCATACGTAACCGCTGCAAAATCTGCACCGAAACCCTATTGTTAATGTCAACTATCCATATCGGACACGTCATTATAAGTATTCGAAAACTTGTCGCCTCAACAAAAGAAAGGGCAGCATATTAAGTCCTATTTTGTACATTATATACTCATTTGACTTGGATACTATATTCCATAGGAATATAAAAACATTACAATATGCTGATGATATATGTATATATACGGCAGAACAAAATATAGAAAAATGTCATCAAAATTTAGAGGTAGCTTCAGATTCATTAGAAAAGTGGGTAAAGAATAACGGATTTTCCATTTCAGAAAATAAGTCAGCAGCTGTTACATTTACTAGGAAGAGGTTTCATCATCCGTCTTCAATAACACTAAAAAATTACACACTCCCGTACCTAGCTTCAATTAAGTATCTAGGTATTACTCTAGATACAAAACTTAACTGGAAATCTCATATTCATTATATAACATCTAAAATTGAAAATGCTATAAACATCATAAAAGTTTTCAGCCATAGTAAGTGGGGGGCAGACCCTAATATTTGTCTTCTATTTTATAAATCTTTTATTCAGTCAATAATCGATTATGGGTGCGTATTATATGGATCGGCCTCTGAATGTCATCTTAAAAAGATTGATCAAATCCAAAATAAATGTCTACGAATCTGTAATGGGTATCTGAAATCTACACCCATAGTTGTTATGGAGGCGGAAAGTTGCATACCTCCACTTCAGTTAAGGAGACAATTCTTAAGTAATAAAAACTTATTTAAGATATACGCAAAAAATGACAATCTTACACACACAATTCATCAGTTAACTATCGAGGTTTTAACAAATCGATATTGGAAATATAAAAAAACTCCTCTATTGATCGAAAGTTATTATAACTACCCAGAAATTAAGGACAATATATTACCTATTAACAACTTAACGTCTTTTAAACACTACGATATTCGCCCTGTATTCCATTTAATCGATGACTACCCTAGACTCCCAGAAAAATTACTAAATAAATATTTTCTTAATAAAATTCATCATAAATGGGAAAATCATGATTACATCTTTACTGACGGTTCTGTAATTAATGGAAATACCGGTTTGGCTCTTTATCATGTTAATAAAAAAATAAAGCGACTGTATAAACTGCCTAAGGGATCGTCAATATTCACTGCAGAGATAGTCGGAATTAAAAATGCACTAATCTATGCTCAATCCCTAGCCGGCACTAATATAGTAATATTCTCTGACTGCAGAAGTGCATTAGAAAAGATAAAAAATATTAACATAACTGACCAGTATGACGATTTAATTAAAGATGTATATGAAGTTCTTACAAAATTGAATAAAAATGAAAAGATAATTACATTATCTTGGGTGAAAAGTCATTGTGGGATAGAATATAATGAGATAGCAGATAGATTAGCAAAAAGGGCTACTACAGAAGGGGAGATGATTAACATGAAGTTACCTTTGAACGATCATGTAAGCCAAATGAAAATAACCATGAAAACTAAATGGCAAGAAAAATACGAAAAATCCAACTCTGGGAAAAAGTTTAAATTGTTGCTTCCAAAACTAAACATAAAACCATGGTTTTTTAATGTACAAAATAGAAATTTTATAAAAACAATTTCACGAATCAGAAGTAACCATGCAATGTATCCGGAATATAAACACCGTTTAGGTATCCATAACGAAGATTATTGCGAATGCGGAAAACATGGTAGTTTAGAACATATTATATTAGAATGCCCTTCTATTCAACAAGAGATCTCTACACTACTTAGTAATCTATATAAATTAAAAATAGACACACCTTTTAACTTATCGAGCTTACTTGCAACTGAAGATATACGAGTATATGAGGTTATTTATGTACATACAGTTAAATGTAAATTTAAATTATAAGCACACTAACATAAATCCCACTCTTTTGTATCGGCAAATTAGCGGCAAAAAAAAAAACAAATAATAAATCAAAAACCAAACAATATAGTTAAAAAAAAATAGTTACATTATAAGGATAATCAATAATATAATATTGAGTATTATGTATAATAATATGTGTTGTTCATTAAATATAAGATAATATTAGATACGCATTAAGTGAAAATTAATACTTAACTGAAGCATTTTCCTTATAACTTTCACACATTTGTTCTGGCTAATTGGCTTAGTTCCAGTGCCATAAAACAAAACACACACACACACACACACACACACACACACACACACAACAAAAGAATCATTAATTTCGAACATATTTCCTTACATTCCCCATGAACTTTTGTCTTTAAATAGCCTCCCCTGTGTTTTTCCCTAAAGCAGGCATTCCAGATTATGATTACTCCCATATCCTCAGCTTCCGCCGTCAAGTGTATGTTTTTCTCTCTCTCTGATAATTTCGAGCTTCATACTATCTTGTTAATTCCTTTTAAAGGCAATGATAATAGATTTTTTCTGTCTACTGACAAGATGGAATGTTTCGTGTGCAAACAGTCGGGACAAGCTGCTTCTAATTGCCCCAGTACTTCAATTGGAAACTTGTCATCTCAAAGTCCTCCTCTTCCCCACGACACAACTGCCACAGCAACAGAATACACAACTTTCCTCTTATACTAAAACTGTGTCCCTCTCAAACCAATTTACCTTATCTCTCTCTCCTCCTCATAAAATTGCAAAAATGAAACAATATCTAAAGAGTGAGATAAACTATATTTAACATTTTTACTTTCAGAGCCACGCTCTTTTGTATCGTCTATAAGCGATCAAAACCTTTAATCTGGGAAAATCCCCACAACAGAACAAATCATGCTTCCTCCAAAACAAACAGTTCCTAGTTAATTTAGATCCTCCAGTACAAAAAGAAACAAAAACATAATTCTTTTGACGATCCCAGTCTATGCACTGACTCTAAGCAAGCAATTCAAGTCTAAAAATAAAACCCAGAAACGTTTGCAGTTTCTCCCGATATTATAATTGCCTTTTTCGATTACGGTAGCTGTAACCCTCTCTCATAAGCATTAAAATCCATAACAGATATTAAATCACTTATTCTAACTTTGCTATCAATAAACCCAACTTTTAAAGAAAGATCTACAAAAATCAGAATCATACGCTTAATTAAAAAAATTTAAATTAAAATACATCTTACAACAGATGATTCTGAAAATCTTGACAGTCTTGATAATCCCCACGATATTGGTGACAATACCGGACAAGAATACTTGTCCGATAATTCACATCTCCAAAAAAAAAACTCTTCACATTAATCTCAGCCTTCCCAGTGATACAATGGAAATGTGATGGATTTAATCCTCGTCGTCCATGCCTTGAACAGCTTATTTCTTTTCTTAGTTAGAGTTTTTTCCTGACTTTCTATGTCTACAAGAAACAAATTTTACTGATAAATATTCCGGACAACTTAAAAATTTTACATTCGAACTACCCAACTTCGTACCAGTGACGGAGTATAAATTTTTATTTCCACTGATATTTTCCATAAAAAATTTCTACTAAACACAAACGTGGAAGCTATAGCCGTTACAGATTTGTGCCTTAGAAAATTACAATTTGTCGCATATACATTCCTCCAAACTGCTGTTTGGAACAAGTTTCTATTTGGAAGATTTTTTTCAGTTTTCTACACCTTTTATTTTAGCAGGTGACTTTAGTGCTATGCAAATAATACTAGATTGGGCTTCAAAAACACATTTGAAAGAGGAAAAACAATCGAAAATTTCCTAAATAATATAAATATTATTCTAAACTTACTAAATTCAGGAAGTACTACATACCTTCACATCCAAACAGGAAGTTTCTCATAGATTTATCTTTCTGTACTCCTGAAATACTTCCATTACTTTCGTGGTACACATTAAACAGATTCTATGATAGTAATCATTTCCCAATTCACAGATCCGACAAGTCAGAAATACCTTCAAGAATTATAACAAAATGGAAAATTGCCTAAGCAAACTGTGAACTTTTCAGAACCACTGTTAAGGGAAATACCAATGAACTACACTTCAACAATGACATAGATACAAATATAAGATTATTAAATAACGGTTTAACAGAATCTGCCGAGGAATGTATTGGTAAATTCGCGAATATTTTAAAAAATTTAGGGCCAATTCCAGGCGCATTTTAAAAGAAAGTAAGAAAGCCTCATGAAATCAGTACGTTAGGTCAATCACAAAGTACACTTCATCCGCGCAAAGTGGTCAAAGATAAAACGTATGAAAGGTCATAATATACCCAGACAAATTGAAGCCAACTCTCTGCAGGATCAAATGATTACCGATGATTAACATATTACTGGATACCAGTTTTCATATAAATCAAATATTCCAAATCTTTCCAATAACTCAGATACCAAAGTATTCGGCACCAAAATGTTTTCTAACTCCAGTTCTACTAATCTTCCTTTGAATCTCCTAGAATTAAACGAAGCCATCTGCTCACTAAAAAACTCAGCTACCAGTTTAGACGATATCCCATAAATATTTTCAAAAAATCTTCATTCAGATACATATCTCAAACTACTTAAGCTATATAATAAGATCTGGTCTCAAAAACGGTTCACAACGTTATGGTGCAACTACAATTCCTATCAGAAAAAATGAGTCATCTCCAAATCTTCTAAAATCATATAGACTAATTTCTCTTACTTGTTCACAATGTTAAATGTTAGAAAAAATGGTTAATAAACGATTGCTATTATATCCTGAAAGAAATAATATTCTTGTCTCATTCTAGACAATCTTCAGATTAAATAGAAATACAATGAATAACTTGGTCAGACTACATGCTGACATTGTTAACGAATTCTCGAATAGAATCGAAGTCATAGCAGCAACTTTAGATATTCAAAGTATCTTTGACACTGTACAAAGACCTTTCAATTCTCAGAAAATGAACAGAATATAATTTTACTTGTAAAATTTATTTATTTTTGAAAAATTTACTAACACATCGTTTTTTTTAGAGTAGTAAAAAATGGAAAAATATCAAAACCACACGCTTTGGATAACCTTTTACACCATGGCTCTGTTTTAAGCACTACATTATTTTTACTTAGCATGAATAACTTTGACTAATATACGTATAGAACCACCGGTCAGGTACCCGATATATGCTGATTATATTATCTTATACTGCAATGGCAGAGTAACGGCTACCAACAGCGTTTTGCCACAAAATACACTAAATATAATAGACATCTGGTCTAAACGTGCTGAATTTGTGATTTTAGCTTCTAAATTTAAATGAGTTTACTTTACCAAAAAGCATAGATCTAATTTACCTTATATAACTTTAAACGGACTTTACAAACTCTTTGACACTTCTGGGTGTCATCTTTGACAAAAAGCTTACCTGGGGAGAACATATTCAGGAGCTTAAAGAAATCTGCGTCAAAAGCATAAATTTACTTAAATCTCTTGCTGGTTACTTTTGGAGAGCCAATGAGGAATCTCTTCTTAAAAAAATTATACAGCACTGCCATAGTCTGTATTGTCATAGTACAGACTATGGCAGTACCTACTTTTTATATGACATCCAGTAGCTACTCACTAAAGTCTCTTAACACAATTCAAAATACATTCCTACGACTATATCTTGGCGCTTTCAAATCATCAAGCCCCGCTGAAAGTGTTTGTGTTGAATCTTCAGAGACACCACTCCATCTAAGAAGGCAACAACTTCAACTTTCATACTTATCAGAAAAGCCAAGTAACCCGGTAATAAATCTAATCAATACCTTAGAGCTTATCCCAGCAAATTTATCCAATCACGTTACCAAAAATATTATCTTATCAACTTTATCAACCTTTCAAATACTTCTACTATTTGTACGTCTAAGACAGTTCCGTTGATGCACAATATTCCAATAATCAGTACTGATCTATGCAGATTCAATAAAACAAAAGCCACAAACACCCACAATAAGCTCTGTGCTACTACCTAGAAGCTGTAGTGTTTTCACCGCAGAATTATATGGAATACTTCACACATTAAAGAATTCATTCCACCCGTCTTCAAATGAAAGTGAGACAATCGCCGTATGTACTGATTCTCTTTCCTCAATTCATTCCGTAAGATGCATCTTCTTAAAAAATTCACTAGTCCAAGAAATACAAAACATCTGTAACCAACTGTATTCTACTAACATAACAGTCACAATGATCTGGACTCCATTTTATGTTGGTATGTTTTGAAATGAAAAAGCAGACCAGGCCGCTAAAGCAATATTATGTTCTTCTGACTCAACCTTTAAAGAGGTCAAACTCATACGGATCTTAAGATATTGATTAAACAAAAAATTATCAGCTCATGAGGGAATAAAACAAAAACTAAGCTGCACGAAGTTTAATTTAACTTATCTTGCCTCAATTCATCTATAAACAGAAAAAAAATCAGTTATTCCTAACTACGAATAGGGTATACCTGGATACCTTAAGGGGTCAGAAAATCCTACAGTATGCCACTACTGCAATACTCTCTTTTCCGTCAAACACGTGATAATGGACTATCGAATACGATTAATCTAGAAGTGACTACAACTTAAAAGTAACTAAGACATTCTTAGTGTTCCAAACCGTTTTGAGGATGTTCTAAAATTTCTAAAAGAAACATGTTTATTTCAGCTAATCTAACTAGTGCATTGGGTTATGTTTTATTGTTCACCTTCACCACTAATAATTGTGCATACCAAATGTTTGCATGTATAATATATAGGGGAAATATGCCTATGATGGCATGTTGCCTTTGAAGGCATACCACGTGTAATTAGTAAATCGTTTCCTGTCGAACGATATCGGCTGCATAGGCATGCGCATAGACAGTGTTTATTTGCAACAGTAAAGATACAAACACTTATTATTTCCACAGATAAGTCTGTAACGAAAAGTGTAATTTGTTGAGTGTTGAACTATTATAACGCACGTTAACACCAGCAGCGGCTCGTGGCCTAAAAAAGTAGTGAAGATGAGGAAAGCTTGCCTGAGCCAAAAGGAGTTTTGGTACCTACTTCGCGCCCAAATCTCATAAAAAATTCGTTAAAAAAAATGTTTAGAGTTTATGGCCCTAATAACTTGAAAACAGTTTTTCTTGTTCAGTTCTGCTTGCCTGGGGTATTTTAGTTCTGAACCTCGACATTTCATTGAGGGTTTTTTGGCGATTAAAACACCACGCCTGGGGTTGGTGAGTTTCGATTCAGCCGTCCACTCTAAGTCAGATGCTGATTGCACCCGACCACTCTGGATCAGACGCAGATCTTTAAAATACTGGTTGGTCGACAATGTAAAAGAACATCCCTTTTATCTTTATTTTTCCAATGCCTAAATGGAGTCTCTAATATATTACACACCAAGTCATTAATTTAGCCACCATTTAATATAGTCTTCTGCAGGTCATCATGCAGGGTAGAGTCGATGGCAAAAAGGGAATAGGTAGAAAGAGGAAATCATGGCTGCGAAATATTTGAGACTGGACAAACATGACTGTAGACGATTTATTCCACGTTGCAAAAGACAGAGAAATTTTTAGAAATGTGGTCGCCAACCTCCGTTAATGGAGACGGCATAGGAAGAAGAAGAAGAAGTCATTAATTGGATTCATGTCTCTCTAAAATTATTTTTGTCCAAACGAAATCCACGAGAACACTTTATATCCGAAATCCGAAACAAACCACATAGAAATGTATTAATAAAGTGCACTAAACAAATAAAATATATATTGTGACTAAACTAATAAATACTATACTATACACTATACTATATAAAAATATCTATATAATGGACTAAATTTCAAAATATTGTCGCTTAGAGAAATTTCCCAAAAATAGAAATACCAAATACACATCCAACAGTGGGTGAAGACGAATAATATATTTTTAAACGGAACTGCACGTACCAGTTTTCTCAGCTATCACTAAGGATAGGCTGACGTCACGTTGCCATGGCAACCGTGAACGCTGATGCAGATGGATTTTGCATTTCAAAAATTATATTCACCTCTTCCTGAATCCTATTATACACGGCTACTGACACAGGTCAGGACTTGACCGTCAAGTATGTACCGCTAATAAAGCTAGTTGTCTTTTTTAATTTTTAGATTAATTAAAAGAGAATAAATAATTGATTTCAGAATTTAGATATAATAATGTTGTTTTCATTTTTTATTTATTTGTCTCAATTTAATTATATTTTTTTGGTGAACCTCACCTTCACCTACTTCACCTGGCCGGCCGCCGCTGGTTAACACAAACAGTTTTTTGCCGCTTCTCCTCTGAAGTTAAAATATCCAAAGTAAGTATGCAATTTTGATTAGTATTAAGCTTCAGTAGGCAATGCATTATAACTTCTGCCATTGTAGGAAAGGAGATTTGGGTGGCCGAAGAATTACACTACCTCCTCATCTTGAGCAAGAGTTAGCTACTCATGTGATTGATATGGAAACAAGATTTTTTTGATCTCACAACGCTAAATTTGAGACGACTAGTTTTCGAACTTTCTGAGAGAAATAACATCAAACACAAATTCAACAAAACGACTCGTCTTGTTAGATGGAAGTGGGTGAGAGGTTTTTTCAAAAGAAATAGTACAATTTCAATCAGAACACCAGAAAATACATCTCTCGCGCGAGCACAAGTATTTAATAAGAACAATATTAAAGCATATTTTATCTCTTTATCAAAAGTTTTAGATACATAAAATTTTCAATCCGAAAATGTATTCAACATTGATGAATTAGGTCTTAGTACTGTTCAAACAAGGCCTCAAAAAGTGTTTGCAACCAAGGGATGGAAACAAGTAGAAGCACTGAGCAGTGGGGAACGAGGTCAGCATTTAAAAGTTGTATGTTCAATGAATGCAATTGGTACTTTTGTACCACCTGCATTTATTTTTCCCAGAAAAAGGTTCAAAAATGAATTAATGGACGCTGCCCCACCGGAAAGTGTTGCTTTTTGCCAGGAGAAAGGGTAGATGTCTTCAGACATTTTTGTTCAATGGCTTAAACATTTTATTCACTATACCAAATCTTCGAATGAGAACAAAATATTATTATTTATAGATGGCCACAGTAGTCATAATGAACTGGAAGTCTTACAAGTTGCAAAAGAGAATGGTATTGTACTTTTCTGCTTTCCACCACACTGTTCCCACCGGGTGCAGCCACTCGACGTGGGCTTTTTAGTCCTCTACAAACCTATTATACCAAGAGATTCAAAATTGGTTAAAACAAAATCCTGGAAGACTCGTTACACACTTTCAAGTTGCTAGGTTGTTTAAAATAGCTTACCTTAAAAGTCCTACTCCTGCTAATTCCATAAACGCCTGTGCCAAAACAGGGATTCAACCTTTTAATCCTGATATTTTTGAGGAATAGATGTTCGCTCCATCATTGGTTACAGATAAAATTATAGAGAGCAATCAAGATCGAACTCAAAACATCCATCTAAACAATCCAGATTATAATCTAGAAGAAAACCTAGAAAGTGGACAAAATCACCTACCTGAAGACTGCCAATGTGTCCTTCCAGAAAATACTCAAGAGGATACTCTTCACATAACAATCCAAGATTTATCACCCATTCCAAGTATTTCGCAGTCAAACACAAAAAAAAACAAAAGAAGCGTGGAAAAACAGGGGTAATAAATTCAACCTCTGAAATTTAAGAATTGAAAGATAAGGTCATTGACAAAGAAAATGTAGAACGAAGAAAACTGGCAAACAAAGTTAAACGACAAATAAAACAGAAGATAGAACCTAAAGGAAAAGCTACGTACAACAGTGGATTAGAACGGAAATCTGAGGATGACACTTTTCCTGAAAAACGAACATTGTACCGAATGGTAAAAGAAGGGATAGAGAGAAATGATGAGATGGAACAGAAATCTGCGAGCGATAACGAAAATTTTGAAGATGATGATTCCGACGTCGCTTGCTTGTATTGTAATGGCCTGTATTCCCTCTCAAAGTCAAAAGAATGCTGGATTAAATGTCAGGAGTGCCAATCCCGGTGTCACTCTGCGCTGGAATTTATGTTCTCAATTGTTTTAATGTGTGATACTTTGTTATTTATTGTATTATTGTCCTCTTTGAATAAAATGCGAAAATTCCACTAAAACCTATTTTTTTCTATTATACTGTGCAGCCATGCCGTCATAGGCAAGGAATGTGCCTATGATGGCACACTTGACATTTCTGATATTTCAATTTTTTAATATAAAAATCAACATTCCCTTTGACCTTTATATGTCCAGCTGAATTGGAACATTCAACTGAACTAGAAAAAAAATTGTAACAAATATGATCATGTATTTTAATAAAAAAAAAACGAGAGGTGAAGTTAGATATGCCATCATAGGCATAGTTCCCCTATACTGTACCCGTGTCAGTGACTTATAAGCTGTCGAGACACGTTAATTAGAAATAAAAAAACAGTGCCGCTTCTCCTCTGAAGTTAAAATATCCAAAGTAAGTATGCAATTTTGATTAGTATTAAGCTTCAGTAGGCAATGCATTATAACTTCTGCCATTGTAGGAAAGGAGATTTGGGTGGCCGAAGAATTACACTACCTCCTCATCTTGAGCAAGAGTTAGCTACTCATGTGATTGATATGGAAACAAGATTTTTTTGATCTCACAACGCTAAATTTGAGACGACTAGTTTTCGAACTTTCTGAGAGAAATAACATCAAACACAAATTCAACAAAACGACTCGTCTTGTTAGATGGAAGTGGGTGAGAGGTTTTTTCAAAAGAAATAGTACAATTTCAATCAGAACACCAGAAAATACATCTCTCGCGCGAGCACAAGTATTTAATAAGAACAATATTAAAGCATATTTTATCTCTTTATCAAAAGTTTTAGATACATAAAATTTTCAATCCGAAAATGTATTCAACATTGATGAATTAGGTCTTAGTACTGTTCAAACAAGGCCTCAAAAAGTGTTTGCAACCAAGGGATGGAAACAAGTAGAAGCACTGAGCAGTGGGGAACGAGGTCAGCATTTAAAAGTTGTATGTTCAATGAATGCAATTGGTACTTTTGTACCACCTGCATTTATTTTTCCCAGAAAAAGGTTCAAAAATGAATTAATGGACGCTGCCCCACCGGAAAGTGTTGCTTTTTGCCAGGAGAAAGGGTAGATGTCTTCAGACATTTTTGTTCAATGGCTTAAACATTTTATTCACTATACCAAATCTTCGAATGAGAACAAAATATTATTATTTATAGATGGCCACAGTAGTCATAATGAACTGGAAGTCTTACAAGTTGCAAAAGAGAATGGTATTGTACTTTTCTGCTTTCCACCACACTGTTCCCACCGGGTGCAGCCACTCGACGTGGGCTTTTTAGTCCTCTACAAACCTATTATACCAAGAGATTCAAAATTGGTTAAAACAAAATCCTGGAAGACTCGTTACACACTTTCAAGTTGCTAGGTTGTTTAAAATAGCTTACCTTAAAAGTCCTACTCCTGCTAATTCCATAAACGCCTGTGCCAAAACAGGGATTCAACCTTTTAATCCTGATATTTTTGAGGAATAGATGTTCGCTCCATCATTGGTTACAGATAAAATTATAGAGAGCAATCAAGATCGAACTCAAAACATCCATCTAAACAATCCAGATTATAATCTAGAAGAAAACCTAGAAAGTGGACAAAATCACCTACCTGAAGACTGCCAATGTGTCCTTCCAGAAAATACTCAAGAGGATACTCTTCACATAACAATCCAAGATTTATCACCCATTCCAAGTATTTCGCAGTCAAACACAAAAAAAAACAAAAGAAGCGTGGAAAAACAGGGGTAATAAATTCAACCTCTGAAATTTAAGAATTGAAAGATAAGGTCATTGACAAAGAAAATGTAGAACGAAGAAAACTGGCAAACAAAGTTAAACGACAAATAAAACAGAAGATAGAACCTAAAGGAAAAGCTACGTACAACAGTGGATTAGAACGGAAATCTGAGGATGACACTTTTCCTGAAAAACGAACATTGTACCGAATGGTAAAAGAAGGGATAGAGAGAAATGATGAGATGGAACAGAAATCTGCGAGCGATAACGAAAATTTTGAAGATGATGATTCCGACGTCGCTTGCTTGTATTGTAATGGCCTGTATTCCCTCTCAAAGTCAAAAGAATGCTGGATTAAATGTCAGGAGTGCCAATCCCGGTGTCACTCTGCGCTGGAATTTATGTTCTCAATTGTTTTAATGTGTGATACTTTGTTATTTATTGTATTATTGTCCTCTTTGAATAAAATGCGAAAATTCCACTAAAACCTATTTTTTTCTATTATACTGTGCAGCCATGCCGTCATAGGCAAGGAATGTGCCTATGATGGCACACTTGACATTTCTGATATTTCAATTTTTTAATATAAAAATCAACATTCCCTTTGACCTTTATATGTCCAGCTGAATTGGAACATTCAACTGAACTAGAAAAAAAATTGTAACAAATATGATCATGTATTTTAATAAAAAAAAAACGAGAGGTGAAGTTAGATATGCCATCATAGGCATACTTCCCCTATACTGTACCCGTGTCAGTGACTTATAAGCTGTCGAGACACGTTAATTAGAAATAAAAAAACAGTGCCAAAATAATATTAAATAAAATATAAAAACTTTAAAATTTCATTTATGAAATGAAATTTTATAAAATGAAATACTTTATAAAATAACCAAAGGTCTAGATGTAGAAGTCGAAATTTTTTAGGTTAGGTTTACTGGTTTCCTTTAACAAAGAAAGCTTTGTCAAAGGCCGTCTTCGCATACCCGGCGGCCTCGACTGTAGCTCTACAGGTCATATCGGGGGTATGAGCAATTCACCTGCAGGCAAAAGAAAGATCGAGAACATACGGAAAGACTAGGCAGGAAAACAAAAAATAAAGAAGGGAAACAATAAGAATATAGCAAAGAGAATGAGAAAATGAATGGAGGGCTACGTGAACGAGGGTGCTAATCCTGGATGTGGAGGAGGAGATCAGCTGCAATCACAAGAGCACGAACTACTTCTGTACACAATTTCTAACAAAGCCCAGAATGGTAACTGTGTGGAATGTGGAGTTAACACAGCCGATCATTGTGTATTTAAATGTAATAGGTTCAATGAAGATAGAGCTGAAATGTGCGCCAATGTAGACATATTCAGAGCGCAAGACATAATGACGGTTATGGGAAGGGGAAAGAATGATTTATGGATGTTTTGGATGCAATAACAAAAATTATAAAAAGGAAAAAATTCTAGAACGAGAAAGACATCAAGGACCAATACAAATTAAATATAAAAGATAAACATACAGATAATTAAAAAAGGAATATGGGAGGCTGAGCGCGCGGTTGAACGGTCCTGAAAGACGTGCCACGCTTGCAAGCCGAGAGTGGTTTTAGTTAAAGGGGGTACCATGGATGCATCCGGAGGTCAGGCCCCTCAAGGAAATGCCTTCGAATGTAATGCATCTACCCTGAATCCAACTCACGCCAAGTACGATTTTGTAAGGTCTTTAGAAGATTTCCACTCTCACAAAAACAAACATATAGACAAACGTAACTAGAGAATCTGACCCCTTATAGGAAACATTCAAATAGAATTTTGGGTATTTTGTAACAAATCATAAAAAAGAGGAGGGAGAGAAGTAAAATAAAAAATTAAAATCAAATATGGACTGTATACTCACTTACTCCTTACTGCTACAATCACAAAACTCCTCCTTCGTACCTTAACAGTAACTTAAATACCCACTGAATATTTTTTATTTAAATCACTTGCATATTTGACCTCTCTTAAAATATTTACCGATAAAATTGACTAATGCAGTAAAATTATATTGTTGTTTATAGAAAAGATAAATTTAATTGATAGTAAAAATTTGGACGTGCTGAGGACACAATTTGTTATCCAAAATGTTGAGAAATCTTTTTACAATTACGAGATTCTGCAATAAAATAAATCGTTCTACAAAATTTTGCTATTCTGCACAACGGATCTATTAATGGAATCAATAAACAAATTATAATAAAAATAAGATAAGTACTTGTTTCAGTAATGTTAATTCATTGTTCATATTTCTTTTTCTGCCTATCATTAAATGCCGTACATCATAACTGAACTATATAACTTACCTTTCTCGATAACCATTAGTGAATGTACAATTCCAAAATACTGAACTGAGTTTATTAGTCTAATTTATTAACTATATTTATTATAAGAATATTCTAACACTTAGTTTACAGGTTTTTAATATGACTGATATTTTATCGTAACAATACTTTTTAATAATAAGAAGTAAAAATTCTCACCCTTGGGATCTCGAAACAGAGCCATCGAAAGCATCGTAATTAGGGTAGGTTGTGAAATAAAACTTTCGTAGATTAGTAGTCCACACAATATTTAAAATTTCGAGCATTAAGATATACCATTCCATTCGCTTTTGGTTACTTTTATAGGTAGGTAGTCAGGAGTGTAGTAAAAAATGACACAAAGTCATTCAAAGTTATACCTAATTTGTCTGTGTGTGGAATATTTTAAGTATTTTTAAAAGTTCTGAAGCATAAGGAAATCTGGCATAGCATAATAATGTAACTACTTTAGTAAAATGTATAGACAGGGAAAGGAAAAATTAGTCAAGACAACGTCAAAACAGTTTTGCGTAATAAACGTTACCCAGGATATTATCATCGATTTTTCAAATACTTTTAAACCAATTTTTTAAAAAGTCATAAGTAACCAACAAAAAGAAAGATTTACCATCTCCAAGTATCGTCTTTTCAAACAAGAAAGAAAAAACATAATACAGTGTAGTGTTATAGCAGGTATCACGCTATATTCATCAGTTGTCATCAAAAAACCTAATGCAGTATTAGTTTGGCCAAGTACTAAACTCTACAACACATTTCCACTTAAAATAAACCCCAAAAAAAATATCAAATGTGATGTCTTTGGCAGATAAATACGTACCTCTAATATATAACTGGTACTACGAACAAATACGAATTACAAATCAAAATGAACAACAACAAGAAGAAGAACTGGACAGTGACAGTGGCGAAGTTGAAACTGAAGATTTCTAGTTTTCTAGACATATATTATGTTGATCAGTTTACTTTGCTGAAAAGCTTTTTTTGACAAAAAATTACTACAAATAACAATAGTAGAAAGTTTTTATTGATTTTCCACAAATCATAAAAAAATGGAGTTGACTGGTTTTTGCACCGATCCCTTCAATTGCAAGAGTCTTTTCCGTAGTTATAAGTAGTAAAGATAGGTAATAAATTAACAAAACCCATTATTGTAAAAATAAGAAAAAGGATGTGAAATATAGGAAAATAAAATTAAAAGAAGAGTATGAATAATGGGGTCTAAAGATAAATATAACTAAGACGGAATACCAAATAAATAATCAAACATTCAAAACCAATATACTTAAAATCTATATCCCGATCTAAGACATCTTGAAATTGATGGAATAACGTTGACTTATAAAATCGAATGAAAAGGAATATAGACATCTGCAGAGAAGAATTAAAAGAGAGGTAAAATTAGCCTAATAAAAATGGTTGCGAAAAAAGTGCGACGAAATGTAGAATGGGATATAAAGGCACGACTTGTTTAATATGCACAAAAAGTAAAAGACATATTTAAGGCATAAGCAACATATTTAAATGACGAGTTCCCTCTGTACGAGTTCACAATAACAACAAAATGATTGTAAATGAGAATAAAATAAGAAGAGAATAGCAACTGTATATATCAGAGTTGTTTGAAAATGACAGAAATAATATTACTTAATCCTACTAAAATTGTACTGGCGGCCCAGAAATTGTGAAATTAGAGATAGAACATGCTTTAAAAAATGATAAAATTAGGATCTTGCAGTCCAGATGATACACCAACTGTATCGCTGAAGCTAGTATATGGAGATAACATAAAACTAGTAGTAAAACTTTTAAATGCAATATATAACACTGGAATGATTCTCGGAGAGTGGCTGTGAGAAAATCCATCTTTATCACAATATCTAAAAAACACAATGCTAAAAAATGTTTAAAATATCAAATAATTAGCCTAATCAGCCACACTTTTAAGATTTTTCTAAGAATACTCCACAACAAACCTAGACGCAAATGTGAAGATCTCGGAAGATACCCAGTTTGGTTTTAGAAATGCTATGGGAACTAAGGAGTTAAATATTATATTACAATTATGCCGTTATCACAGAAAAGATCAAACTGCTATCGTAAAAACTGGAGATATCTACATTGACGAAATCTCCATACAACGAGATAGAAGTCAGAAAAGGTTGCAGGTTGTCCTCAACACTGTTCAATGTTTACTCGGATCAGTTATTTATGAAGGCACTTGAGTGACAGCCACATGGAATGGAAATTAACAGGGAACTACTTAATGTAATTAGATACACGGACGATACAGTAATTGTGTCAGAAAATATTGAAAGTCTTCAAATTCTGCTTGTTCTTAGAAAAAAAAAAGTCTTAGTCTTTAGTCGTAACCCAAATCCAGATGCAGAGCGTCAATTAAATTGATCGAAGTTGAAAAAGTTCACAAAATTTCATATTTGGAAATTGTCATACGGATCAACTAGATCCAGACATAACAATTAAACGCAGAATAGCAATGATTAAAAGTACTTTTATGAAAATGAAGACATTTCTTTGCAATATTTATCTCACTTTCATCATCATCATTGGTGCTACAGCCCTATAAAAGAGCCTCGACCTTCCCAAGTCTATTACGTCAGTCAGTTCTATCCATTGCCAACTGTTGCCAGTTTGCTGCGCCTATTTGTCTACCATCCTCATCTACACCATCCCTCCATCTGAGTTTTGGCCTACCCCTACTTCTACTTCCCACAGGTTGTCACATAAGGATTCTTCTAGGAGGGTTGTTCTACTGTGATCTTGCCAGATGTCCTGCCCATCCTAGTCTTCCTATTTTTATAAGGGAGACTACGTCTTTACCACCAAATATATATTTATATCTGTGATATATCTCGTAGTTGTACCTTCTTCTCCAAACACCATTTTCACAGATGTCACCGAATATTCTTCTCAGGATCCTTCGTTCAAATATAAGCAGGAGATTTTCATCTGCCTTGGAAATGGTTCATGTTCCGACCCATATGTCAACACTGGTTGTATAAGGGTTTTGTATATGGTTATTTTTGTTTTTTTGGCTTAAGTTTCTGTTTCTCATATGTCTACTCAGTCCAAAATAGCATTTGTTTCCTAGGATTATTCTTCGCTTGATTTCTTCAAGCTTGATCAGGAAGCCTAAGTATGTGAATTTGTCCACCACTTCAAAGGTAGAGCTATCAACCGTGAATTGGTGGCCGATATTATGGTGAAAATAGATCCTTTCTCAACATCTAACTCCACATATATGTGATGGTTATATACCCTGTTAATCCCACAACCTTGATGGCATGAACAGCAAGGAGATTGAAAACTTGTTGCCATATCTTGCAGATGTTTTCCTAAGAATGCATAGTTAAGTTTGTTTAATTTTTGTTGTTTCTGTGAACCATACTGTTAGTACTTTGGTAGAATATGTGCCACAATTCACTCAAGAATATGTGTTGAGTCCACTAGAACAATACTAAAAAGATTTACTCCAAATTAATGCCAAAGAATCATCTAAATTTAATACATATGGGAAAGATTTTATTTTGATTTGTAAAAATGTATGTTGATAGTATTGCCCTTTCTCTAAAGCCTGGCTCTAAAGTTAAAACTTTAATGAACTTCAAAATAAATGTCTTTATTTCAGAGGAAGTTTAATAAAATGGATCATCTACTGCTGCTGTTGACAGAATTTGAATTTATGAAGGAAACAGTCATGTATTTTCGATGCAAATGGTATATTTGGTATGTCTTTTATCAGCACTGCTCTTAATTTATTGCCATTCTTAATAATATTCACTTTTCTCATATTTATTTTTGCATTTATGCAGATATTAATAAAAGAAATGTAGCACGGTTTTTCAAATACCTAGAAGCCACTTTTTTTCTTTTGGTAACTTATCAATAATTTTCTCATCTATGTTTGATTTTTATAATTTGATAAATCTTGAATTTTTGTTATTGAAAATATGCTTCTATATTACTGGTTGTTGCATGACCTTGTTTACTTACAAAATCTGCAAACCACAGTGGGAATTCTACTTCAATTGTTTAAAAAAGTTCTCTAGGAATCTTTAATTATAAAATCCATTGGCATATGCAGCTTTTTCATCAATTTCTTCAAACAAGAACAACCACTAATCATTTGTTCAAATCATGTCTAATCTCTGTATCACTTTTCCTATTTTCTAAAACAATGTCACTATATTGGTTTAAACAGACTAAATATAGCATTTAAAGTATTATTAAAGAATATAGATGCATGTATCTATATTCTTTGTTATTACTTATTTTAAAATGTTTTAATGGTTGATTACAGTTACAGTGTGTTTCGAACAAATCTTCTTCATAAAAACGCTTTATAATGCATTTATACAAATTAAATGAAACATATTATTGTGTATTTCTTTAAGTTAACATTAATAGAAATCTTTAAATATTATTTCTACGCATATATAATAAAATATGTCTAGTGGCTGTAATGCTAGTGTACTCAGCAAAGTGATTCTAAAAAAGAACACACCTACCGCCTAAA
The DNA here is from genome assembly GCF_040954645.1 of Diabrotica undecimpunctata. NCBI lineage: Eukaryota > Metazoa > Arthropoda > Insecta > Coleoptera > Chrysomelidae > Diabrotica > Diabrotica undecimpunctata. Next base: position 73,916,490 of record NC_092803.1, on the reverse strand, counting down.
TATTTCGTGTTGGTATCATGTGACGTCACGGGCTATGACGCCGATGACGTGCAGCGGTATGTAAATTAGATGAAGAAGAGATGAAGTATACATACAAATGAAACGTCAAATTTGCGTTTGCGGTATTGCCATGTTCTTATTATGTATATGTTTTATGCCTCAAATATGCGTACAAACCATGTTCAAACAGTACATTTTTATTATATTATTTTATGGAATCTGTTATTTTTTAAATTTTTATAAAACACGAAAGAATGAATATTTGATTCTTTTGATACAAGTTGCAGTTAGTTATTAGAAAAAAAATTATAATTGGCCTTTGGTAGATTAGCGGAAACTTGGCAATACTGTCAAAACTTTTAAAACCAAAATTATTGCAATTGCAACACATGTTCAGCAGCAGATTTCAATTTTTGTATATTATTACTATTTTCTTATAGTTTTGGAATGAAATGGTACCTGAATACCGTTTTGTTAATGTATAAATGTATTAGCAATTATAGTTAGTTACTGGAACTTGTTCAGATCGTCCACTACATTTAAAATTGTGTGAATTTGTGTATTCAGTAAACAAAAATTTCAATTTAAAATAATGCCTACAATTGTTGAACCTGAAAGGGTATTAAATGTAGCAGAAATGCGGGAAGAACGATTTAATTTAAACCAATTTAAGTTTTATAAATGCGTTTGACCCTTTAGTGTGGTGCGTGTTGCGTAAATTAATTAAAAATAGTGTCCTATGTAACTTGTGTAACATAAGCAAGAATCTAATTAAGCGCAGGTTGCAGTTAATATAAGCATTAGTATGGACACTCGACAGGCGGGAAAAAGTACGCGCATCATTTAGCGCAGGCCATATCGCCATATTGAAAACAGACCGAAATCTTGTGACATCAGACTGGTATTACAAGGTGACGCAAGTGACGTGTAGTCATCTGTCGTGATTTGTTTGTTTATTTCTGTGTCGTTTTTATTTTTCGTTTAATTAAGTCTAAAAATAATTATTTTTAGAACCTAAATTGTATTATCAAATTTCAACTTCGTATATTATATACGTAGGTAAATATTAGTTTTGTGGTTTCCAAGAGATATTTGTAATTTCATTATGCCTGGAGGACCCATTGTGCATGTGCTGTGAAACACTTGCAAAAATTCACGTTCGAAGACGGGAGGTACGTTTTTTTTACGTTTCCCAAGGATCCTCAAAGGGTATGTATTTCTTTTGTCAATATCCGTAACTAATAAACGTAAATTACAAGTTTAAAATGATTTTAAGACAGGTTCATTTTTGAAGATCCCTACTTTTTGCTGTACCTCTACAACTATTAAAATAATATTTGTGTACTTACTTTTGTATATAATATATATATATATATATATATATATATATATATATATATATATATATATATATATATATATATATATTATATATATATATATATATATATATATATATATATATATATATATACCTATATATTATATAGAAATGATATTTCTATTTTGTTATGAAAAGTTTATAAAAACTCAAATTTGCTAAATTTTTGTAATCTATAATGATAAAGTTTTTCGCGTAGTAATATTTTTTATCCATTTTATCTAGTCAATTTTCAATAATTTTCAAATTCTTAAAATATATTTGTTTCAGGGCAGAAACCTGGGCACGAGCTGCTGGATGGGAGGATTTTATATGTAAAGCTTCCAGCTTTTTCATAAAAGTTATAAACTTTGTCATCTACATTTTGATGACAATTGTTTTCTTAAATTATCTCCGTAACAGGCTTAAGCCTACTGCAGTTCCTACCATTTTTTTATGTATGCAGGGATCCTCAGACAATCACCGTGATCATTCATATTCACTTTTAGGTAAGTCATCTTCTATTAGCGTTTTTTTTGGTAAATACTTATCTATTATTTTTAAAAACTTCACTGTCCAAATGGTAATAGCTACGAAGAGTCTCCAAGTCCAATGTTATTTTAATATTAAAATATCATGACCTACTCTTGAATCACATTTGAATCATGAATGGATTATATATAATCCATTTTAGCATATAACCACGCTATTTGAATCATATGTGATTCATTTGGACAGTGAAGTTTTTAAATATGTTGGTTATCCCAAAAAAGATATTTATTTTTAATATCAGATATTAATGTTTCATTATAAGACATCAAGTGCAAAACGTTATTAAAATTAAAAAGGAGGTTTCTAAACTATTGAAAACCTATGTTTCAATTTTAAATAGTGTTCCTTATGTTATTATATATCAAAGTTAAGAATGCTCTACAGGTTATACATGGTTATTTAGTCTGTTTGATCCACTCTATGTATAATCCTATTTTTTAAAAAACAGTTAAAAATAAAAGTTGTTGAAAGTTATATGAATTTTAATACTAGTAGTAAACATTCAGAGGATTCATTCATAACAAGTGATGGAATTAGCACTCTTTTTCCAAAAGAAATATACAATACATTATAACATTTCTAAAATTGGACTTTTTTTCTATTATTACAAGAGTATTGACTTATGTATAATACATTTTTTTTCTGTTTACAGATAATGTAGATAAATCAACTTCACCACTGTCAGAATTTTTCTCCAACATTGAGCACTCAAACACCTTTACTTCTATCTTCCCATACTCCAAGGAAGGAAGTTCTCAGATCAAAAGTAAAAGGAATTGAGAAATGAAAAATTATCGTTTGTCCCCAAAAAATAAATGAAACTTGGGAATCAAGTTATAAAATATTTATAGATTTTTTTACTAGTAACATGAAAAATTACTATTATTTATTTAATTACTACAAGAAGTAAATTTTCTCTCTGTAGGTAAACAGTATTTACTTTTTTTCCTAGGTAAATAATGCAAAATAAGTGTTAGTATAGTGCCATGTAGTTGTTTTGATTTGTTGATTTACTTCTAATAAAAGTATTACAATGCCTTTAACTTCTTTTGCCGACACTGTTCACAATAGTGAAGTAAATATTCCCTCAGAGAACTCTGTTACAGGAAATGCAGAAATACATAATGGTTTGTAACAATTGCCCAATTAATTATAATTTTAACCAAATTTCCATGTTCCAAGTCTGGTTAAATACATGTTCATGTTCCAAATATTACAAATAATAGTTTTTTTATAATTGTTTGTTTTTCAATTTTTTTTGTTTAGAATAAATTAAGCTTACATTAAGAATAAGCTAATATATAAATGTTAGTAGCAAAAAAATACTATACAGTTGTGGTAATCTGAAAACTGTATATAGCATGCATTAGTGCGAAAAGAACAGTATGAGGTTGTTCTACTAGCAAAGAGAAGCCGAATATAGTATGAAACTAGTACCAACATACGAGCTTGTTTTTAACACCCATTAGATTGAATTGTAGTTTTGTTAAAGTGACATTCAGTTTTGATAAGGGAAACGTCAAATATACGTCTACTTTTTCATTAGTAATGAAATCACAATCAATCTAGGTTTCATCACAAGAAATTCTCGAGATATTTCGGTACCCACATATAGAATTTTATATCTTACTTTTATTTGTGGCATCCTGTCTTATGCTTCTAGAGAATGGTCACCATACTATTTTAACCATATTTACACCCTCGAAAAAATTCAAAATAAGTTTTTCCGGATTTGTGCTTATAGATTAAACTTAAAGAACTTGTCTTTGGTGGAACGAAGGTCAAGGCTAAATATCAGTTCCTTAGAAAACTATAGAACTAAAATGCGATCTAGTCTTTCTCTATAAACTACTTAATCATACAACTGACTGTTCTGATTTATTAGGTCCTATCAACTTTAGATGTAGCACTAGAATTCTTAAAGAAATGTCTTTGTTTTCTATAAAACACTATCACACTAACTATGCCAAATTCCCATATCAGAATTCAGATACTGGGAAATGACTTTAGTCAATCTTATGATCTGCTGGATATTTCTTTCTTTCTCCCCTTCCTTTTACCCTATCAGGGTGTCGGATCTGCTGGATATAAAATCTGTAAGATTCAAGCACTGTTTGACTGAGTATATTAGGGATCGAAGATGAGTGACCTTCAACTTGGGAGTTTTCATATAATTTTTATAAGAACTTGGGGGTATTAATTTCATTTTAAAACGATTTCCAGGAAAATTTAATTTATGTAATTTAATAATTGTTAAACAATATTTAATAATTATTTAATATTTAGTTTTAGTATTTGTGTTATGGTTAAGATATTTTACGTTGTTAATTATTTTGTAAAAAATGGGGTCATCCCGTCAATAAATAAATAAATAATAATTCTGGTTTTATTCGCAAAAAAAAATAATGCAATTGATATTTCCAGTTAGGAAAATGGTAACCTTTACAACTGAACATAAAATTCAAATTATTAAATGATATTCTGGAAGTAGTGCCAACGATATAATCGGTACGTTTTCGTTTTCATTCGAAGGCCCTGTACCATCAAAATCTGCAATTCCCAACATTATTTTTAAATTTGAAAAAACTGATTGTGAAAAAATAATTGTAGAAAATGCACGGATAGTGATAGAGATAAATTAACCAGCTCGTGCAATTAATCAAGAACAGGAACAGCGTGAAACTGCCTTAAGTAGTCTAACTGAAATCAATTTTCCTTGTAACAACACCCTAATTTCAACAGAAACTGGTATCACTGCTAGAACTGTACGAAATACTTTAAAAATAAATAAGTACCATTGCTACTAAAAAAAATTTAAATTCACAACTATTCTACTAGAAACTGTAGTGAATGCAATTTAAAAAGGCAGGTAAAAAACTTATAATAAAAAAGATGGCCTCTGGCTGTCTTTTATGTAATTTCAGATATAACAAGAAAAAATGCATGTTCTTTATAAAAGCGCAAATAGTCAATGTTCTTTGTCTCAAAAACATTTTACGATATTACTCCGTAAAAGTCTTTTGAATGAACATCTGAAAAGAAGAAAAGATATGAAACAGCTCTCTAATGATTTAAAAACCACAATCATAAAAATTCTTGGAACAGGTCAAGACAAGAGTTCAAGAAACCCAACTGAGGAACTTCCAAATCGACAACCTGCTAAGACAAGATGTCCGAAACATAAAGACAGAAAAGTGAAATCATGTGATGACTGTAAGAGAGCAAGTTGTAAGGAACGTAGTGTCACCCGAAACTTTTGTTAAGATTGTTTTAGAAATTAAGATATATACGTATTCATCACTCCCTCTTAATTTTTCCGATATCATTTTTACTTGTTAAAATTTTTTGTAAGTTTACTTTTGTTAAATTATTGTTAAAGTTAGTTAAAAGTAAGTCTATTTAAGTTAGTTTACACAAAAAAATTGCCTCCCGAAATAATTGTAAGAGTTGTTTTTTACTTTAGTAGGAATAGAAGTTTTTCAGTTTTTTATTTGGTTATGGTAGAAAAGTTTTATTTTTATATAAAATAAATAAAACATTTTTAATAATAATATTTACCTTTTGTATTTTTTAGTTAATAATAAATATTGTATGAGACATGTCTTCTTTTTTTCAATGCAGAGATAAATGCTGGTCACTTTAATTTTGGAGTATTTACGCACCCCACGATACCAGTTGTGTGTTTATAAAATAACGATACCAGCTGAGGATTAAAATTAAAACAATATATTGTCGATTGTAATTAATTCAAATTAACTTGTTTACTAACTTTAAAATAATATAAACACAGTTTATTTTTATACTATGATATAAACACGTCTCTGTTCTAACCACTTGTGCCAGTCCGTAACTGATTTGGTCTGTTTTCAATATGGCGTCTGGATACTTTTATACTTCAAAGGCGCCGACTCCGAGTGTCCTAACTGTTTGTGGTTAAACTGTGATATAAGATTATTCTTCACTATAAGAGAAGGATCCTTCTTTGCAAATAGGAGGCTCTCATTAAAACAAATCATTATTATCGTTTACGGATTTGCACATGACATCCCACAAACTTAAATCAAAAACGAAGCTTCACTCGATACCTCAAATGTAACAATTGTCGACTGGTGCAATTTCTGTCGAGAAGTGTAAACCAATCATGGTGGAAATTGATGAGTCCTGCTTCCTGCTTCTTCTGAGGAAGTACCATCGAGGTGCTTTTAGGAGACCGCAAGAAACGAAGAAACACTTTTGCCCATTATATCCAGGTATGTTATTGTTACAAATATATATATATATATATATATATATATATATATATATATATATATATATATATATATATATATATATATATATATATATATATATTATCTACATATATATATATATATATATATATATATATATATATATATATATATATATATATATATATACATATCTATATATATACATATCTATATATATACATCCTAGTCCTGTTTGATTTTTAGAATGGTCTTTAAATAACTTGGATAATAATTATTACTGTGTGGTACATAAGGTCGCTTAGCTCTCAGTATATATTATACTAAAATATTGTTTAATTGATTGTATATATTTAGGAATTATGATTCTTGCTATTTTTATCAAATTTGTGTATGAAAATTTATAAATTTGTGTTACTTTATTTTTGCATAATTCTTGGTTTCAATAGATGCATCTATTAGTGGGAGTGGGTTTTTTATTCTCTAATACTCACATCTACTTCTACATGAAACTAATCCACAACTTTCAATAAAATATTAATTTTGGTTTCAATCATCAGATCTGCAGTCATTAAAATAATTACATTTTTTCAAATTTATGTTGCAGAGATTAAACTATCATTATTGACAATTGGGGCAGTGAAAGGAAAAGTGGTGTAAGTCATCTGAGCCTCATTTTGAGATATAAAAGGTTTTACTAGAAACATTGTAATTAAATCTATGGAACATTTATAAACATGCTTGTGATATTTTTTTATTTACTAAGAACATGTTCAACTCTACCAACATTTTTGTACAAATAAAACTATGTTAAGGGTAGTTTTTAAGGGGTGAAATGACTTACACCACTTTTCCTTTAAGAGTTTAAAGAGAATGTAAAGAAATCAAAACAAGTTTATTGTTTTGAAGTTGAAGATTTTTCAACAATGTTCTAAACATTTTTTTTTACTCTAATCCACTGCATTTTTAACCATGACACTGGTTGGTTATCCGTATTGGTTTTTCTTTTTGAAATTGATTTATTGAGATTTTTCAGATCTTTAAAGTCTTCTCTAAGCATTTTTGTGAAAATGAAAGCTTTTTCTTTCTACACCGGACTCTGACTTAAAACCAATCTTCAGGCACATAAATCAGTTTGCCTTTAGAGTGAGTTTTAATTGAACCAAAGTCTGAGTCGTTTGGTAAGTAAGAGTGTCTGCTTACCATAAACTTGTGATCAATTATTTCGATACTATTGTTTTCACTTTGAACTAACTGTAACAAGGCCAAGGCAAAATTCCAGTTTCTATTGTGGCCGGTGCAGCTGTCACTGTACAATACAACATGCTTTGAATTTGCTGCACGTAATCCTATGTGCTTTGTGACACAGGCACTGATTTCCTGAGATCCTCTCGAAGCTGTTGTTTCATCCCATCCATACATGTAGCGTAAGCCAGATGATAGCTCATGGCAGCCCAAATTGTAAATGTACATATTACGTTTATAGTATGCGATAGATTTGGTTAGTTTTGGGAAAGGTAGGGCTTTCTCTAGGTCAAAAGTGGATGCATAGTAAGAATCGTCAGTCTGGGCCTTTTCTGTATCTTTTTTCATAGTCCCATTTCATATTCCCCAAGATGGAGTTTGTGCTCAATTTCAGTCTGTTTTATCTCATTAGCATCTGTTGTTGCAGCTTTTTTTAATTTCTAAGCATCACACTTGAGCACGTATCTTTTTGTGGTACATGAAAAAAATGAAGGTTGTACTCATTATTGAATGTACGGCAATGAATATCACTGGAAACGGGGACAGTAACTATTCCTGACAGTACTCACTGTACAAACGATACAGCGGGGTAACATTAAGGTCAGAAGATAGATACCTACGATTGGGATTCTTATTCCTTGTGTAGTGCGATTGGTAAGATGGAAAATTTTTAATGTTTCCGGACACAGTTCATATGTTCTTCAGATATTTTATTAGTTGGTATACCATGGCCTGGATTATCTGAACCAGGTGGTTCCCCTTGTTTTTTATCTTATTAATGACCCGTGACATTCGGCCATCAGATATCTGAAAGGTTCCAAGAAAATATTTTTTACATACTTTCATGGTTTCGCCTTGTTTTTGAATGAAATATTGGTTAGACACTGTCTTACCAGGTCGTGACTGATCCCTAGGACGTTTTACTTCAGGTTTCTTTTGTTTGATCAAACCACAAATAAAAGCATTCTGTGCTGTAAATGATTTCAATTTCCAGAATGAATCAAATGCTTTTTTTCTGTCTTCACATGACATATTTTCAAAACATTTTTTATTGCAAAAACAGTTGTTGTTTGAAAAAGTTTTACCTGGCACTACTTTTCCTTTTGTTGTCTTATACTCACAACCTGAGTTGCGAAGTCGCTATATTTTTTCTTTTTTTCAATACTTGTTGAGAATTAGAAGGTACCCACTCCTCATCTCCTGAGTAAGCGAAAATACTAGGCTCATCACTCACATCACTTAAACTGTCGTCATCCATTGTATTGGAAACTCACAACTACAAAATAGTAAACAACTGTCATAGGAATGACGGAATAGTGGTGTAAGTCTGACTTGCACCACTATTTCCTCAACTACAACCGAGATTTTGTTTGACTGTCAAGTTTGTGCTGCTATCTGTGAGCAAATGGAAGACTTATGACTTAAACCACTTTTTTTTCACCGCCACAATTTAATCCATCAAATATGAATAACAAAGTAAAAATATATCGGGAAAGATATTTAATTAAATTTAAAAACTTAAAAATTAAACTTTAAAAATTATAATAAATTAATTAAACTTCATTTAAAAACTTAAAAAGAATGTTTATTAAAATTAATTAAACAAAAAGAGAAATCAAACGATTTCTACTTAGCGAAACCGAATTCAAATCTTAACCACTGTGTTTCCTAAAATTTGCGAAACAAACAGCTGGATGAATTAATCGGCAAGGGAATCTAAAATTGCATTCCACAAGCCGTTCATCCTAGTCAAAATTCGTAGTGAATTCAGTTTCTCGTACTTCCAACGAAGTAAATAACAAAACAGAATGACGGTAATACCGTCATTCTGTAAAATTAATTAATATGTCCCATGCTCTTTCCTGATTTATTAAAACGACATGGCAACACTGTCAAATACAAAACTTTCCTTCATTTGTAGTTAATTTCACTGGCACTTTAAACTTTTTATTCTATAAATCTATAATCTATATACTTCTACCAAAGAATAGTCTATATTCTTTGCTTCTACTACAGTAGTAAAATAAATTTGTATTTGACTAATATTTTATTGATTTAGATCATCTAAATTATGATTATATTTTAGAATGATCCCACAACGCCAACAAAAAAGAAAATAAAAATAGAGAAAGCCTCAAACAATGAAGAGAAGCAGACTTTTAACAGCTCTTGGAAAACTGTTCCACAGTTTATGAATTGGTTAGAAAAATCGATAAAATAACCATCATCTGAGGGTAATGAGTATGCCGCAAGGTATGTGATTGTGATATTGTAGCTCATAAAAGTGTATTATTAAAACAATCAACAAGTGACAGGTATAAATTAGATTGGACAAAAGTGACAAGCAATACTAAACTCACTGAATTGTATAAACCAAATGCTAATGATGTAGCTGTAAAAACGGCAGAGTTAAAGTTATGTGCCTTGTTGGCAAGCAATAACGTGCCATTTTTATTAGTAGACATCCTAACTCCTTTAATTCAAAATAGATGTCATGACTCGAAAATTGCTAAACAATTACTTTTAAAACGAACCAAAGCTCAGTCAATTACTTACAATAACTTGGGGTATAATTTTCTTGAAGAAATATATATTAAATTAAGGGAGCCAGGATGTTTTTTTTTTCTTTGGTTATGGATGAAACTACTGATGTTTTATTAAAAAGGCAATGTGCATTCACTACTATAATTTACGAAAATAATTTAACCAAAACACAATTTTTTGATCTTGTTCGGGCTCATCTTAAATTAAAGAAACCCGAGATGGAACCATCATCACCTCAGCGTACAATGAATACACAAGGTATGATATTGCGCATGACATTTGACAGCTGGCCCAGGAGTGTGACGTAGTCAAGACCGCTCGAACCACCTCGAACCCATTATTACAGCTTAACGTACACATTAATTTTGAAATTATGGTCAAAAAAATGATCTAATTTTTTTTAAATGTTTTGTTTTGGTTATAATTGAATAAAAAATATATTTTCAGTAGCGTAAAACCTTTACTTTTGCTAGGGATTCAGGCGAAATATTTATTTTTGTTTTCATACATATACTAATAATATAAGCACTCTTTTTGTATGCAAATCCGTTGAAATTTAAAAATTTTCTGCAGAGGAAATACTGTGAATAGGTAAATAGTAGTAGATTTGCTTATTCTGATTTACTGTCACTCACTTCCAAGCAGATTTACTGAAATAAAAACAAAATAGATTACAATAAAGAATAATCTGTTTTACAATTCAATATGGTATTTTAGATGAGTTATAATGAAATTTAGTAAAATAAAAAATATACACATTACTATAACCTACCGATTATTATATGCAAGATTTACTTATCAAACAATATAATATGAAAATAAGACACAAATTAGTTCAAACGCAAAACGCAATAAATATCGACTTCAGACGACTTTACACCGGCAAGACAGAAGGCTTGTATAAAAACAAAAGTTCAACAATAATATCGGTTATCAATGGTGACTATTGCAAATTGCAAGTTATGAGATAATAAATATATTTTAAAGTAACTCAATACTGACTGAGTCATCTATTTTATATTAGAAAAATAATTTAGATATATGCTTACATATGTGTCTTTATACAAATATCCACTTCGCAACTGCTTAAAAAATTTGGCCTAACTACACTCATATTCGATGGCCAGCTAGCTCATTCGATATAAATATAGTTGACTTTATCATTATTTATTTTGATTTTGTGTTTAGTTTAGTAGGTATATACGTACAAATTTTGTGTACCTTCATTACCACTTTTTTGTATCATTTTAAACATTTGAAATATCGAACTCTGGAGTATAAGTTAATTAACCTGTACCTACGTGTAATAAAAGATAATTAAAACTTGTTTTATAAAGGATATGTATGTTAACAAAATAACTGTACCAAAAATCAATAAACTTAAATTAACTTCAAATTTTTATTTATGATTAAATATTATAATAACATAATTTTATCATCTCTTTATAATTACTAAATTAAATTAGCCAAATTATATAAAAAAAACTTAAAAGTCTTTCCTATACAACACATTCAAATGTTGCGGGAATAAGCGTTCTTGACTACGTCATGCGCGAAAGCGAACCGATTTTGTAACATTATGTATCATACCTTGTGTATTCATTGTACCATGAGATGGAACAAGGAACATCGTTCATTGCGCAGCATGCCAAATTCTTCTTTAGCCTATCCTAAGCGATTCCACCAATATAAGTCGACATTAGCTTCGTATCGTGACGAGAACTGCCGATAATGTTCGAAGCTCGTATTTTGTTTCGTGCCGTTGAACTGATCAACTGTACAAAAAACACCCCCGAATTCACCTACCATAAAAAATGATTCGGTAAGTCCAACACCATTCTAATACTGTAATATAATCTCGTGAATCTCGTAACCTAAAGAATTGACATCATGTATTTTGTTTGTAGATTGGCTAATAATCATTATATATATATATATATATATATATATATATATATATATATATATATATATATATATATATACATATATATATATATATATATATATATATATATATATATATATATACATATATATATATATATATATATATATATATATATATATATATATATATATATATATATATGTATTTATAAAACAGTGCTACAGGTTTTGGTGGGCCTTGGTTCCCATGGACTTGATTAGTTTCTTCCACTTTTTCCGATCTTTTGCTTATTCTCTTGTCAGTCCCTTGTTCTTATTTCTTATATGTCAGCCCGGACAGCATCAAACCACTTCTTTCTCGTCCTCACAGGTCCCAATCATTGAACTCTCCATACCATGATTTTTTGGTGTCATATATCTCCATCAGCTCTGGTATTTTCTTTTATGCAATTTACCGTGAGCTTCCTTTATACCACTTTTTTCTTCTTTCTGGTTCATGTTTCACATGCATACAACACCGTTGGTCTAACTATTGTTTCATATGTTCGGATTTCGGCTGCTCTGGTCACATTTTTTGCTTTTATCAGGCTAATAACCATTACTTTGTTATTATTATTATTATTATTGCTAATTTGATGTTATTATTATTACTATTATTATTGCTAATTTGGTATCATTTATTGTAGGCTGTTACACCTAGAAAATTAAAGTTAAGGAAACGATTAAGAAGAGCTAGGAAAACAATTAAAACCCTTAAAGTCTCCCTTAATCGTTATAAGAAAAAAGTTGCAGTTTTAGAAGATATTATTAAGTCCTTGAAAGGAAAAGTTGCAGATGAAACTTTAGAAGCTTTAGCTGTAATAGGACCAAATAAGGAATTTTTACACAGACAACTGTCTACTAAAGGAAAATATGGTAGTGAACTGAAAACCTTTGCTTTAACATTGCATTTTTATTCCGTTAAAGCATATAATTATATAAGAACTACTTTTAATTCTGCATTACCCCATCCCAAAACAATATCAAGATGGTACCAAAGTGTCAATGGAGATGCTGGTTTTTCAAAAGACGTTTTTGAACTGCTGAAGATAAAGGCCACCAATACACCATATAAATTGCTCTGTAATTTAACAGTTATTGAGATGGCTATTCGTCAGCATGTTCAATGGGATGGAAAACGATATTATGGATATGTAGATTATGGTGTTGACTTACAAACGGATTGTCATTCAATTGCCAAGGGAGCAATAGTATTTATGTTAGTCTGTATTAATAGTTCTTGGAAACTTCCTGTAGGGTATTTCTTAATTGATTAATTAACTGGGAAACAAAATCAAAATTTAATATTACAATGCTTAAATTTGATAAATCAATCAGGTGTAGAAGTGATATCAGTAACTTTTGATGGTGCATCAAATAATGTGACAATGGTAAAGGAGTTAGGGTGTAGTTTTCAATTAAATTCATTAAAATCCACATTTACTTTACCAAATTCAAATAAAGAAATTGCAGTTCTGTTCGATCCGTGTCATATGATAAAATTATTAAGAAATACCCTAGGAGACAAACTAACTCTAGTTGATGATAATGGTGAAACTGTTGAGTGGAAATATATTGAGGAATTAAATAAACTCCAAGAGAAAGAAGGGGTTCATTTACGAAATATACTTAAAAAATCTCATGTTAACTATAAAAATCAAAAAATGAAGGTAAGGTTGGCAACACAATTATTTAGTAACTCTGTGGCACATGCAATTGAATATTCAACACAAGTTTTACAATTACAACAATTTAGTAACTCTGCTGCTACAGTTAATTTTATTCGCATCTTAAATAATTTGTTTGATGTTTTTAATTCCAGAAATATGTCACAAAAAGATTATAAAAAGCCTTAAATACAGAGAATTATATCAAAATTAATGACTTTAACCGAAACTGCTAATTATTTAAAATCATTAACTTTAGTTAGCTTTGTGAAAGCAATAGAGAAATGGGAGTTTTGGGATTTCTATTTTGTATAAATAGTCTTCAACATTTGTACAAACAATTAGTGGAAACAAATTTATTAGTATATATTCCCACCTACAAATTAAGTCAAGATCACCTTGAACTTTTTTTTGGGTTAATTAGATCAATGGGGGGTTATAACAATAATCCAACGGCTAAACAGTTTAAGGCAGCTTATAAAAAAATTTTAAAACATTTAGAACTAAAGGATAGTTTCAGAGGAAATTGTATTCCTTTAGAACTGATTACAGTTATGGCTCCTGAAAAAATAATTAATAAGTCTTGTGGCAGAGAACGAATTGTTGAAGATGAATTTGTTGATGATAACGATGACATACCCAATACAAATTTTATATCACTTCAATTAATGAACTTATCATTCACAAATTACAAAAGAGGAGTTATTATATACATTTCAGGATATGTCATTTATAAAATATCGAGAATTTTGAAATGTGAAGATTGTGTAAACGCACTTATAGGAGACCGAGCAGACTTGTTGACGTCATTCATCAACCAAAGAGACACATTAAATTTAACTTATCCATCCGAAGATGTTGTTATTATTTGCTCTATTGCCGAAAAAGTGCTACAGTGCCACATAAACGTTAATAAACGTATTAATGTTAATATTGTTAATATCCATATATTAAAATAATTAACAGAACAATTATTATTTAAAAACTTAAACAACCATTTCAAACATTATTCCTTTTTAGAGTCACATTATTCCAATTTATTAAAATTAATCATTTCCACCTACATTAACGTCCGAATTCGTCATTATAATAAAACAATTGTAGATACTCATGGTACAATGAACACATTGTATTGAATTGAATGTATTCAAAAATATTTTTTAGTTTTTATTTATTGATTATTTTTATTGTAAAACTTTATTCTAACTTCTTGTTTTTTGTTATTAGTCAATACAATTAATGTAATTAGTTAAATAAGTGTATATTAAGTTGTGTTATATTCGAAACTAATTCAGTAAATATTATTAATTATTCTGAATCCAACTCTGTTTCATTTATGTAGACGCTCCCCACCCCAGCGATTAAGTTTAGAAATAAGGTAACATTCGCGCAGCAATCTAAATAGGTTCATGTTACATCTCGGGTTTCTTTAATCTAAGGGGCTCATGGATCAATAGCTAATTATCTATATTATCTGTATTCTAAAGACAAAGAATATTCCACTAACAAATTTTGTAGGGTTTTCATTGGATATCACCAAAGGAAGAATTTTCAGATATAGTACGTATTAGATGCTCATGTCATATAGCACATTTAGCTACATCAAAAGCCTGTTTAAAATTACCTAGGCATGTGGAAGATCTTCTACGAAACATAGGCAGTCACTTTAATAGGAGTGCTTTGAGGAGACACAAATTTATAGAGATCCAACATTTTTCAAGTGAAAATTCACAAGATACTCTCTCCAGCCCTAAACAAGATGGTTATCTATTAAAGAATGTGTCGATAGAGTGCTTAGCAATATGACCACTTAGAGCATATTTGACGGAATGTGTATTTGAAGACCTGTCAATTACAACAGAAAAAATGTAAGAAACCATGTCAAATTTGTTCACACCAGTATATCTAGAGTTTATGTCACATTACTATATTATTTATCTATGTGTCACTTTTTTAGGTCTAATGACAGACTTTAATTTAATCTTTCAGTCAGAAAAAACAATTCTTTGTAAGGTTCAGCCACAAACTGAACTCTGTTGAAAACACTGTGTTCCAATTTTATAAAGATGTCTGTAATAAAAAGTACCTACCAATGACATATTTACACTTAACCACGAAAACCCTACAAATATAGTCTATATGGTATTTATCTAGGAATTGCTGCAACAGAAAGCTTGCAAGAATTAAAAAAAAAACCAAATTTGAAGAGTTTGATAGTTTTTTTAAATGTATTTTAGAATTCTATATATAATTAGTTAGTAATATTAAAAATCGATTCACCTTTAAAGACCCTATCCATAAAATAATTTCAATATTGGATCCCAAAATTGCATAAAGCTTTAAATTAAAATCATTACAATGTGTAACTAATCAATTTCCTATTTTAAAAGAATATGTTAATATTCAGGAGTTAGACAATGAATGGAGAAGACATGCTCTATTAGACTTTGAAAAATTAAATTTAAATTCAGATGACTGTGAGTAATATTGGTCTCAAATATTTAATTTAAAAAATGATGCTAATGCTTTTTTATTTCCGAATTTAAAAATGACGCTACTGCTACTTTTTGTTTTACCATTCTCTAATGCCGGCGTAGAACATATATTTGGTGATTTGTTTAACATAAAAAGTGTCAAACGGAATTTATTAAACTCTTCAACTGCAAAGACTATTTTGACAACCAAAGAAGGAGTTAAAAAGAATGGCGGCTGCTTAAAAGTCGTACCATCCAAAAAAATGGTTAGGCCCTAATATATGGGAAGACAATCAGTAGCTTGTATTTTAACATGTAGTATTTTTGTACTTTAAGTATACGTTTTTGTTTCAATAGAATAATTTACATTAGGAGTTTAAAATATTTAATCTGTTGTTTACATGTAAGTACCATTCATAACTGATGATTAAAGCTAGAATATTACAAATGATGTATATTTTCTGAAAATATCCTATTTTCCTTATAATATTTATTGTAAAAAAAACAACTTGACAAATAATTTGCAAACTTTTATGTCGTCAGTTTATGAGGAAGACAAATTAGTTGAACATGTTTCTTTTTGTACTCACATTTTCCCGATCTGAGGTATATGCAACAGCTTTCAATTGCAAAGGTACATTTTCTTTGCTGAAACAAATAACAGGAGCATCATTGTTATACCCAAAAGCACATAAGTAAACTCCTTCCACAATAAATTGTCTGTCGGAAACAGAAAAATACCATGGAACTAAACAAGTTCATCAATTGCTCGTGAACAGGGCATAAGGTATTATGAAATTAAAAAAAAGTTAAACTACATAATTATAAAAATATTATAAAAAGTATTACAAGTATGTAGGAAAGAGTCATAATTATAATTTTTGGTGTATTCGGTTTCAATAGATATTTTACCAGGACCTTGCAGTTCCCAGTTGCTACTTTAAAAATGTAACAATTCCTAGAGCATATTTTTATATGACTGATGGTAGAATAGTTCTTATTCTTAGTACCATACAAGCATTAAAAAGTGAGCAGATTCCACAATAAAATGAATTGTAGTCAAATAGAAACAAAAAAATAATATATAATTATATACTCACCTATTAAAATTATTCCAGTCCAGGTGCGTCATATTGCTAGTTTTTAGGTTATAACCGTGTACCAGTACCACACTTTCTTTTTCTTATCTTTCTGCTAAACTCGACAAATAAAAACTAAACCTCAATCCTACTTATTGTCTTTTCAGTTTCTTATTTATTTTCTTCTTTTCTTTTGTTTCTATGGTTAGAATATCAACATATTAAGAAAGAAATTGACTTTAATTTGATATAAAAAAGCATATACGCGATGAGCAGCATATTTTATTTAAATAATAAATGAACGAAATAAAATAGTTGTCTAAAACTAATTACTATTGATTGAATTAAAAATATTGCGGCCACTTTTTGACTGGCAACCTATTATCAATGTATTCACCTAGTTTTAAATGTATGTAAAAATATGATTTTGATGATCTACGTTATGAATGTAGTGATCCTGCAGTAGGATCTTGTACTAATACGTCATATGTATAATATACGTCAGACAGATGGAAAGAGCTGAGAGAGACCTATGTCCAGCAGTAAACGCATACAGGTTGATGATGATGACGTTTATAAATTTATAAATAAATATTTATTAAATAAATGTTTTTTACTTAAAAAAGAAATAACATTGCTTATAAACAAATAAGGCTTTAGAAAATTTATAAAATAATGTATTGTCTTTAAATGATTTAGAGTCATTATCACTCTTACATATTCCATAACAACGTGTCACATAATAATAATTAATTAAAAAAATTTATTTGCTAATTATTGTAGCACTTTTTTTTTCAATAACTAGACTTTCAGTTTTTAACTTAAACCTGCTTAGAGTAAATATATGATGACTAGAAACTAGTTGATCGAGAGTAATGAATCGATGTCCAGAACCGCTATTCGTGACGACGGCACCTTGTGACGCTCGCCTCAGATTTTGCTTTAGAGAAAAGAAAGTAATACAACGCCAGTATAGAAGATTCGCTTCAAAATAATAGGGGGCATACTAACACCAGCTATGAAAGCCCGAATGAATACATCACCTCAGGTGAGAGATTCTGACGCATAAGGTTAAGGATCCTATTATGAGACCCGTTCCTAATATGAGACCTCTGTCTCTAGAGTCTTGTAAGTGCTGCAGCCTGGTGAGTGACGTGAAAACTAAGCTCTGGTAGTGTTTCCAGTAGTCTGTGAAGGGATCGAGTGTCTGTGATCTAGTATTACCCATCTTTTAAAGTTTTTTGTGAGTCAAAAGATTTTCATTGATCTAGTTCAAACTGGATTTTCATCTTCAAGGTAAGAGATAAAAAAATCACTTAAGTAATTATCTGAGAGCTACTTAAATTCGTAAACACACGAAACTGTGGTGGCGTAAAAATCAATCCTAACGTCAAAATTTGGGCTGGTACAAAGTTCCCACGTAGTTACTCCTAATATGAGACGATCAAGTGTGTCTAATAAGAGGTATCATAATATATTAGGGTACTGTTTGGTGTATAGCATCTATAGCATTTCTTTTTTAATATTTCAGATGACACCACCTGCTAAAAAACGCACAATCTGGGACTCAGGTAAGACGATGCGAGCTGCCACAGCTGTGAGAAACGGTCAAATGGGCTACAAACGAGATTCAAAATACTTTGAAGTTCCTTTCCTATGGAGCAACGGTATGTTAAGAATACCGAAAAGATTCCCGAATCATTAGTTGCTTTGTATTTAAGTAGACGTCCCGTTTTGTCTGCGGACATCGAAGAACTATTAGTCAAATATTGCTTAGAAATGAACTCTAGGTTTTACGGCTAGATAAAAAATATATTATAAGAATGGCGTATAAACTGGCTATAAGAAATTCTCTAAAGCATCCGTTTTCAACAACAGTCAGCTGGTAAAAAGGGGCTGAAAGGTTTTTTAAAGCGCGTTCCCTAACTTTCAAAAATCAAAATGAACTTTTCATAGACTACGCCAGACATAGTCCTGCTTTCATGACTACCCCAAGGACCCCTCTAAGCCAGACAGAATTCGCAAAACGAGTTTTAAAAAAATTTTGGGTATTTAAAAAGTATTACGCGAGGGGATGAAAGCCTGTATTCAAGATAATATAACTACTACTCCGGTTAAGTATAATCGCTCAAGTACAGAAAAATACTAATTAAAAATATATTATTAGCCGGACATATAATAAATATGGTTGAAATACTGCGGAAAACTGGCAGAAATTACTATAGATCTCAGGCGGCAAAGACTGTTTGGATACAACGAAGTGGCTCCAAATATATATGATATCTGTCTGCTAGACCTGTACAAGCTGGTATAGGGATCTAGAATTCTGGAATGTGTGTAATAAATTAATGGAAGATGTAACATAAACGAATTATTTACAATACGTCCGCTATACAACAGACGGCTTAAAGGGAAAACAAAAAATTATAAATAAAAAAATCTGTCGAATCGTGTCTGTATTTTTTTCTCTTTTAACTTCATTATATTGTCAATGGAGAGTTCTAGGGATCATGGGATCTCGGAAAACCCACGATATAACGTAGCACAAACAAATGCATCCTTTTTGATTTGATATCGAGTTTATTTATTAATTACATTCATAAGATATGTTAGACTATTACATATTAGAAATCATACATTTATGAAACTGTTAAAATTGTGATGATATGATCAAAATGAACCAGTAAATATTAGCCAACCAATATATATTACCGTCATATATTATACTTTTGGAATAAATATATATATATATATATATATATATATATATATATATATATATATATATACGTTTTTAAATACAAACCGTAAAATGCTTTAAATAATACTTCATATACAGTTTAGTTTTTATATATTTTTATTTGATAAATCCTTCATAAATTGGCTAATATATTATTTAAATAATCTATCTGTACCACAGTTATTATTTAAGTAATACCAATGAAGCGATTATTTACTGGATCATTTAATATTTGTTCTAATACATAGTCTACAATATATAGAGTGTTTTTATATAAGCAATATAATTCGAATATGTAAAATCATATAGGTAAATTTGATATCAAAGTATAGAGAACCCTATAACTTACAAGAAACCGATTTATATCAATTTAGTATAAAATCCAAATTATACCTTATACATGCATATTGTAAGGTATAAATGATTTACAGACTTTGAGAAGGTCTGGCACTCAGGATTAGTATTGAAACTGAAGAAAGCCGCTATATACGATACTAAAATCATACCTCGAAGAAAGACTATCGTATGCAAGATACGAAGAAAGTGTGTCTAACATCCACAACATAAATGGAGGGATCCCGCAAGGCAGCGTCTTGGGACCAATTCTCTACACGATCTTTACAGCTGAGTTCTTAACTGGAGAAGAATACACAATCACAACATTCGCAGATGAAACTGCAATTCTGGTCAAAGACCCAGATCCCATACAAGCAGCTCAAATATTACAATAAACCATACATTTAATTGAAATATGGGCTAAGAAATGGAAGATACCAATCAACGAAGCAAAATCAGTTAACGTGATATTAACTAAATGTCACGAAGAAACACTAAATATCCTAATGCATAATAAGAACATTCCTAAAAATCATACTGTAAAATATCTTGTATCAGACATTGACAAGAGGCTAACATGGGGGACCCACATCTGGATGAAGAAGAAGCAATTATTTTATATTGCAAACCATCGTAAAGTTTCGATGTATCACTACTTCGACTCAAACAGTCCATTTTCGTAGTTATAAGTTTGTTTGTATTAGCTTTGGTAGAGTTGGTTTGGTAACATTCCTACACCGTAAAGTGAACTACACTCTTATAGGGACTTTTTATTAAAGACAATACCTAGATATTAGTATATTTCTGTACCTTTGATCTTGTAATTTTCCAAGTTTAAATCACATGTTTTCGTCTTTACCACTATAAGATATTATTCTATGCCACTTTGTCGTTAATATAGTTTCATATTTCCGTATTGATTGTTAAAAACATTGTATTACATCCCACTCTTAACTTACAGCTAAGATCTTCTCATTGCCTCCGCAATGGCTATTTCAGTCATTGGCGAAGAACAGTGTAAAACATGTTTTCTCTCATAAAATAGTCCCGTATTACAGCAATTTCTCACCCATTTTTCTAAAGATCTGTTTACATAAATCTCAAATAAGGTGGGCGATAAACAGTTTACCTTACATGTTTAAAATGGGACCATGATTCCATTTTCTATTTTAATTCTTGCATATTTGTTTTCGTAGTATTTTTGTGCTTTACTTAAAAGTACTGGGTTTATTTATATATTTTCCCGTCACTTCGATTGTTGTGAAATTGACACGTGGTCATATGGTTTTTTCCAGATCTAGTAGAATCAGATAGAAAATTTTGTCAATGGTGTATCGTTCAGCTCTGAACACTGCTTTGTCTTCGGGATTTTTGTCTTTGATGTCTATTTTTATGAGGCTTGCTGTCACTCTGGAAATATGGAAGAAATGTAGGAATATTAAAGAATAGGAAGAATTCTTTTGAAATAAATTCTCCTTTCAAAAACCATTCAATAATTTACGTTAAATAGCTTCGTTGATTCGGAAGTATACATTTACTCCACAGGTGTTAGAGGAATACACTCATAATGGTGAATAACCCCGAAAAAACTTTTCAGGAGCCACTTTTCGAGTCTCAACTAAACTGACATCACTAAATTGTAGTAATACATTGGACTGAATACCATAACTGGTTGATCTAGAGAAAACTGGTGAGTGAAAAAAGAAGTGACAGATTACGACAAAGTAAACTGAGCAATAAATTCATTTGGGTCATATAAATCACCAGAAGATTTATAAAAATGTTTTATAGAAAACATGCTTGATATGCACATTAGGGATAGTTTATTGGTTGAAAGTGTGATATATCAGCGACAATGTTCATATACAGCAGGATTCTCGACGGAATCAGCACTGCATCATCTTGTACAGATGAAGTAGGTACGTTCAAGACAACCAAGAGGTGACGCTGGGTTTTTCACACCTTTGTTAGAAAAAAGAGGTGATACACTGCATGTTAAATATGATAGATGCAACGGTACGATTGGATACAATATCTGCACAGGTAGCCAAATGCTTTGCGTAGGGGAATTCTTACCTCTTCTCTTGTGAAATATTGTCTCAGAGACTCAGAAACGACAGACACATCTCCGGGGCTATCCAGACGATCTGGCCATCTAAGCACATAGCAAATTTATTGGCACAGAGTGTAATGCAATAGACTCTGCTCTGACTATAACTGTAGAACGGATTGTAAGTCTAGGACTTAATATAAGCCTTAGGAGCCAAAAATTATGAAATTTCTTAGAAGTATTTGTTTAGAGGAATTAAGTCCGGAATTAAAACCGAATAGTACAAATCTAAATCTGGTGAGTGAAATAAAGTACCTTGAGGTAATACTAGACTCGCCTGCAATATAACTAGGGACTTATTTGTAACAAGCAGATACATTTGAACATAACTACTCAAATAGTAGTTTCCTAACGCCTTCTTCCAAAGCTTTTTTCTCTTGGACCAAGTACTCGTAATTTACACAATATGACACAATTTGTTATTTGAATTCCTCTTAATGGCCACTTTGATAAAACGTTCGTTGTAAGGTTCCCAATTTTCCATGTTTTTGGCGTAGTTTCGACGTAGTTTGGTGTATAAATATTTATTTTCTTTGCTTGTTAGTCTTTACCTGTCCCTCAGAAAAAAACAATTTATGTTTTATACAACGAAAATTAGTTTAAATATATATATATATATATATACATATATATATATATATATATATATATATATATATATATATATATATATATATAGAAAAGGATAATGCGAGTGAATAATAAAAGTAAAAAGTAATGGCATGTCTCACAAAACAGAGTGTTTTGCGAGACATGCCATTACTTTTTACTTATATATATATATATATATATATATATATATATATATATATATATATATATATATATAGATATATTGAAATATATCGAATAAAACACCCTATATACTATTTAAGATATTAAAATAAATTATTTGGCTTTATTTGTTAAAATTTAAGTCAAACTTAAAACCTCTATACCTAATGATGATGTTACTCAAGATTAACAAATTTGAACTATTAACAAGAAATATATAATTATATAAGTAACTTTATATTTTTATGTAACAGTTTAATAAAACAAAACAGGTATTTACAAATTTAATCAGCAATTTCAATTGCAGAGGACGCCGAGAACTGAAAAATATAGTTTATTATTTTTATAATCTTTGTAATATACGTTATCACTTCTGTAGAATTATAGAATATTATAGATAACCTGTCAGTCTATGTATGAAGATATTGTCTGTGCTATTTTTTTTTCATTTCCTTTACATTTTATTAAAGTTTATTGTAAAAATGATCTTACATGTCATTTTTTTCCAGTTACCATTAGTCCAGTCCAACCAGGGTTATTGGTACAGTAAAGTAGTGCAGAGTTGGATTCCACATAAGGGATAAAGTCTCTTAATTTCTTTTTATATTCTGAAGATGCTTAAAATTTTTACCGTTTTAGGAGTTCTTATGAAATAAGAAGTAGCTATTACATAAAAATCTCTAAGAGAATGTGAGTTTTTTAAAATAATACGGAATGTGCTGTAATTTGGCAGTATTCTGCCACTGCAGGATGGGAAAAGAGATCTGATGTAACGCATCTTTGATCTTCGTGGATTTCGGGTTTTGACCAAACGACCAGTTTCGCTGATATAGATCCGTGGGTAGGCAAGGACTGGGTAAGAAAGCGAAGAGTAGAATTAAATGATCAAATAATCTGAATGACAACAAATAGAGTAGACGTTTCCCCAATAGAATGACGATCAGTTGAAAGACCACGAAAACAATGGAAGGACACCTTACCGGAGGCACATTGAAAAATAGACATGACAATAGAGTCATGTCTTCATAAAAAAAAAAGTTTTTTGTATTTTAAAATGATCTCTTGTTTTCTGCCGTAAGCCAAATGTTTAAAAAATCTAATGAATTGGCTGTGAGTTTTATTGTTAAAACTTTATTATAAAATGTAAGATATAGTTTTGTGTTTAATATGTGTTTAACTACCATAAGCAATATTGATGCATATCATCTACCTTTCATACCACCTATTAGGTGGTCCCGTAAGACATGTTTTTGTTTTAGTCCATTTTTTTAACATTGTAATGTTATAGAGTTTTATTTATTTCTATGCCTCTTCTATACACAAATATTTCTTCTATAAATAGAAGAAATAACTATTTCTTATATTTTATTCCGGTTTGGTACATGAAATGCATGTAAATATATTTCTAAAAATATTAAAACACTTTCCATAACAACAAAAATTGAAGTGATACTTTAAAAAATAAAAAACTTACCAATTTTTCAGTCCTCATAAAACATATTTTAACAAATTTTATATAAAAACATAAACGAAAATGTAACATCCAACATAAATTATAGTATTAAAAGCAACTGCTTTATTCATTACAAAATGAAGTAACTACCGAGAAAGGAAATGTGATAAAAAAGAAATGTTTATTAGTAACTGGGAAAAAGGACTAAAGTGAAAAGAAATGAAGTTTTATTTTCTTTTATTCTGTAATATTATTAACTTAAAGTAGAAAAAACATGAAAAGGAAAATTAATAAAAAAAATCTTAAATGACAAATTTACATGCTACACAAAAATTGGATAGCTACATTTTCGTACACTATGCATCATATTTGATTATAAAAAGTAGATACTCTGCAAAAACTGAAATAAAAAAATGGTACAACAAAGGTAACTAGACATTTGCAAACTTGTACTTACGACTGTCTGACTAGCTATCTACAAATAATACTTTCTTTTGAAAAACCACTCTAAATGGACAGATCTGCATATTTATTTGCTCTTACTTATTACTTTACATTTAAATGATTTCCTAAAAAATTCTATTTTGATTCGCGTCTATTCTTTCGTCGCATTCTTTGGGAAATCGAACGGTTTGGTTACAACAGGTAAATTGGGTAAGGGGTACAATATCACATAGAGTACTTAAATTTTTAGGGAGAATTTTGTCATTATATTACCTCTACTTCATAAGTTTAATCCACGTTCGCATTCTACAAAAGTTTTATTAGCTATTTGCCGTTTTTGAATGATTTTTCAGTAAGTTTGTGTTGAGCCATGGACGTATGTTGAGCACTTTATGCCTCGAAAGTACAACACTTTGCCGATATGAGCATTCACAGTATCTCCCATGTCCAGCCTAAGGTAACGTAAAAACGTAGTGCAGCAACGAGATTCGATACTAGCGACGCCCCTAAGTTTGGGCAACGTCATTTAAATTGATGCGTACATATTGAAGTAATGATGTTAGCGAAGCGACTAGATTTAAAATTTTATTTACTTATTATCTTTCTTCGCTTAAAATTAGCTCTACTATATAAAATATGCATCATTGGATTGCACATGTTTTAAATAGTGTCGCTAACGTCTTCTGTCATACATTGGTTTATTCGCTCATAAATGCGTCATCAGTATTGACCGTCTTGAATGAAAACACTGTTTTTTATAAGTCAATTAAAGTAGATTTCATGTCTTAAATAAATGCAGCACATAGGTACTGAAAAATCTATCAACGGTCTGGCAAAACATATATCGTTCTAAATAAAAATGATTTCTGTACAATAACTGGTAGAGTTAATATAATGTATTTGATTTCACCACTTATTTCAGACTTTAGTCACAAATACTTAGATTGTTCACCAATATCTTCAACATATTGCAATATTTGGTCAATGGTTCCCTAACATAATAAAAAAACTAAAACTAGTACAATGATAGTTCTAATAACTTAAACGTAAGGTCGAATTGTCTGAATAAAAAATATAACACACTAAAATTAGGTAAGGAAAAGGATAAAGTGTCAATATATTAACATTAGCTTAAACAGAGGTACTTCCACTTCGACTTAACTAAGTTTTATTGTTTGTCTAGTTTTAGTTTTTCCAACAACTCAAAAGACCTAAAAGTAAATTAACATAAATGAGAATATGACTAGAAACAGTTAAAAGGTACAATAAAAAATGTTAAAATAAAAAATTACTAAATCAAAAATTATGCAACACATAAACAGCAAATATATTTGTTTACAGTTTGTTTAGTCGTTTAGAATTTTAATTTTTCCATTTATTTAGTAAGTATAAGTGCCTGTTGGACAGTGTTTAAATCTCTCTACGCGAACTCTTACACCATATTTTAGCTCTTATTGTAGATAAATAAAGTTGGAACTGTGAATCTTTTCCCATAGGTATATCATTACTTAAAGAATACGAAACAAGTCAAGAAAGAATATGGTCTGTTTAGACATTAACATCGTCGTGGTTACTGCTCCGAATAACATAAATAAGGTGACCCAAATAAGGCCATGGCCCTAATAAGGCTAACAGCTTTTATTTCTAAAAGAATTACCACTGGACAGATGAGCGCAGCACCAGTCAATGGGCTGTAGTTGAGGATAAAGTTGTAGTAGTTTCAAGCTTTTACGCCATATGTACCACCGTCAGTTACATGTTCCATCAGATCAAGATTGAAGGTTAGAACTTCAGGTAAGTTTTAATTTTCGAACTAACGTAAATTTATCCATCAAAACTGCTAAGTGGTATACATTTTCGAGTTTAGCGTTGACTGTATTATAAGATCATAAAATGAGTCTTTGAAACACATGAACTATGTAGTGGTTATTGTAACAGATTCAATTGGTAAACAAGATTGCCCTAATAAGGCCAGTGCCTGGACTTATTAGGGCCAGCTATCGCCTTACTTATTAGGGAAATGGCTTGATAAAGATTGTATTTTCTTAATTGATCTTTAAACGTTGTGATTATGTAGAACTAGCTCACTATTTATAAATGAAAGCTTATTACTGTGTTGAATTGCTCTGAACTAACGATTTTTGTTCATATGTTTTAGACAAGATGGAGTTGAAAGCAGTTAAGAAATATCTGTTAACCAGGCTTCAAAGGAATTCCGGATACCTAGGAGGACCTAACGAAACTATTTGACAACAGGTATACCAACAAGAAAATTAGGTAGAAATACGATTTTATCATCTGATCAAGAAACTGAACTTTGCTCAAGAACCTTTCGTCTTGCTATCGTTGCACTAGTAAGATAACTGGAAAAAGTGTATTTTCTTTGTGCGAGGAAAACAATATTCCACATACTTTTAAAACAATGGAACAAAAAGCTGAGCGTAAGGGGTTGAGACTCTTTTTGGGTCGCTACCCTTATGTGGCTAGGCGTAAAACACAAAATTTGAATCCAGCAAGAGCAAGTAAAGTAAACAAAGTGATTGTAACTGATAACTTTGACAAATTGAAAGTAGTCATGGAGGAATTGGATGTTGCCGGAAAGTCTCAGGATATTTACAACATCGATGAAAAGGGCAGTACTTGAAATTGCAGACCTGAAAATGTAACAATTGTGTCGTGTGCCAATTCTAGTGGTCAGGACATACCACCAATGACATATTATTTAAGCGTCTGAGGCTCAAACCAGAATAGGAAGAAAATCTTCTTCCTGGAACCAAGGTAGTTTTGATACCCAAAGGAAGTATGACACGCGATGTTTTTGTAAAGTGAATCGAACATTTTCAACAGTTTCGAGTTGGAGGTAAAAATACTTTGTTGACTTTTGATGATGTTAAGTCTCATTTAGACGCAAACATCGTTAAAGCTGCTGAAAATTAAGACGTTACTCTGTTTTACCTGCCAAGCTAGACAACCCATGAGCTACAGCCTATGGATAAGTCTGTTTTCAAATCTTTCGAATCGTTTTGGGACGATGAGGTTTTTGGATGAATAATTGTGTACGCTCGATAAGACGCACAGTAAAGATACACGGATGCACGTTAATTTCTTCCACGGCTACATTACGTTTGATTTGTATAAAGGTTTGTAGAGAAGTACTTAACAAATATCTTTTTCCCAATCGAATCACATTCCTTTAAAAACTATTGTTATTTTACCCAACAGTACATATAATTGCTTGTTTTATGATAAATTCATGAAAATGTTTATCTAAACGATTAAACAAATATACTCTTTGATTCAAGTACACACATATACATACATAATTATTATTTCTACTAATTTCCTTTGTTCAGATTGATCAGTAAACCGTTTACTAAATAAGTTGAACAATCCAAAGGTGAAACTAATATCAACATTTACTTAAAATGGTACACAATTTCCGAATGTATATACGCCACAAAATTAACAAAATGTTATAGCATTTGCGAAAATGGTCAAATTAGATATTATCTTTATCTTTATCAAATCAAATATTATCTTTCTTCCCTGTCCACTGTTTTTGTTGTGTCGTCGATCAAGTGCTATTTTTTTCTTTTACATTTGCCGTCTTTGTTCTAAAAGTTAGTAATAGTAAGAGTATTTTTATTTTATTTTATTTGAAACTCCCCTCTGAATAAATGGATATGGGTGGCGCTGAAACATTTCACTAAATTCTTAAGAAAGAATGTCTGTTCGTTGAATATTTTATATTTTTTTGGACTTAACTACAATAATTGTATTAAAATTACATGTTTCAACGTTTGGACTTTCAGTCCAGAAATCGTTTTCAAAAAATCTTCTTAAATATTAAAATGATATAACCTTTAAATATTATGTTTAACGTCATTGGTAGGGCACTCTTTTCTGCTGGAATTGAGAAATTGGTTCCGAATGCAGAGGAACTATAAATTAGTCAACGGCATAAGGATGCAGAAAGCAAAGGAGAACTACTGAGTTAATGGCCTGTTGGTACTCTTAGTTTTAACTTAATGGCTATAAATAATTTAAGTCAAGACATTAATGATCATGGATATCGAAACCTAAGATCCGGCAGGAGAAGAGAATCTTAAGACTGCGGGGCCTTTTAGGTTAAGACTATGTAAAATAGCCACACGGAACGTCAGAAGTATGTTTGAGGTAGGTAAGATACATCTCTCTTCAATCCTGACCCCCCGGAGAAGTGTAGAGGTCACCGTGATATCATGTATTATTCGTCTTCAAACATAAAATTAATGAGAAGGATGCAAATCAACATTCTCGGAATAGGTGAAATGCAGTGGCCGGGATGGGGAGTACATATGTGATGTTGATGGATATTAAGTGTACTATGTCGAAAATATCGATGCTTATCACTATAATGTTGCAATTGTAGTCGCAAAACACTAAGCTCAATCATTAGTAAAGGCCCAGGCCGGCAACAGATGTCTTTTTGTCCTCCAAAACCTTATAAAATCGAAACAACTAACAAGACGTACGAATGTAAAGGTCTATAAAACAATCATACGACCCGTTGTGATGCATGGAAGCGAAACGTGGACGATAACAAAGGCAAACGAAGAGAGACCATGTGTTTTGGAAAGAAAAATCCTAGGGAAGATCTTTGGCCCTGTGCTGGATGAAGCATCAGGACAATACAGGATAAGAACTAACAAAGAGCTCGAAGAACTTTATCCAGACGCCAACATCATAAAAGAAATAAAGTCCAGAAGACTCCAATGGGCAGGACACCTCAGAAGACATTCTGACGAACGAACAGTAAGACTGGTGTGGGAGGAATTCTGAACTGGAAGGAGACCACGCGGACGCCCTCGTCTCCGGTGGCGAGATAATATAGCAGGAGACCTAAGCACTATGGGCGTGGAGAATTGGATGGAGGTTGCTCAAGACAGAAAACAGTGGAGGCATGTTGTCGAGTCGCCTAAAACCCACGAAGGGTTGTAACGCCACGGAGTAAGTAAGTAAGTAAATCATTAGTAAATTTTATACCCATATTTGACAGAGTAATCCTAGTGAAATTTAGTTCAAAGCCGTTTATTACCAGGTCTATGCCCCAACATCATTCAGTGAAAATAATTTAGAAGCATTTTATAAAGATGTTACTGATGTTGTAGATATTGTTAAAGCAGCAGAAAATACCATAGTCCTGGGAGATTTTGACGCCAAAGTCGGCGTCAAAAAAGTTTAAACATTGTGGGGGATTATGGCCTTAGAAACAGAAATAGTCATAGAGATCGACTTGTCCAGTTCTGCCCAGAATACGATTTCATTATATTGAATACTCACTTCAAATTACCACCGAGAAGACTCTACACCTGGAAGACAAATGCAGAATCAGAGAATAAACTTATTATGAACCAAATCGACTTCATTCTAATAGAATATTGATTTAGAAGAAACTGTATAAACTACAAGACGACAAAGTTAGGAAAACGGTTCAAAGACAACTGAACTAAAATTTAGTTTGGGAAAATATCAGTGAAAATTTCGATGAGGGCTTAAATAAAATTAAGACAACAGTGAAGGAAATCTGTGAAAGGAATTTAAAAGGCAGCTCAAATCTAAAAAAGAAGGCCTTGGGAGGAAGAAAACATATTGGATTTGATATAGCAACGGCGACCAGCAAAAAACAACGAAACACTTATAAAAGCATATAAAAAGAAATTCGACGTAAAATACGAGAAGCAAAGAGTCAACATCTAGTCACACAGTGTCATGAAATTCAATAATTCGAAAATAAATACAATACGTTTAACATGTATAAAAAAAGTGAAAGAAGTGGCTGGTATCTCCAATAAGAGACAAACTGCTCTCATTGATAAACATGATAAAGTAATATTTGAAGTAGAGGATAAACTTAAAGAATAGGAAAATTACATTACGAACCAATTCGAAGACGATAGGACTAATTCACCTCCGGATAATACTAACTGCGATGGATCCCTAATAACACGCTCTGAGGTAGTACAAGCCATACAATCATCAAAAAATGGCAAAGCGAGAGGTTCTGTTGAAATTCCAAGTAAAATATACTTATAAATAGTGGCAATGTTTTAGAGGCTATAACTTTCCTTTTTCTTTACCATTTATACTAGCGGACACCTACCTAATGGTTGGTCCAATTCAGTGTTCATATCACTACCTAAGAGACGACAGCAAAAATCTGTGCTAATTATAGAACCATCAGTTTGTTAAGCCATTTATTGAAAATTTTTCTAAAGGTAATACATAGAAGTATCTATAATAAATGCTAGGAATACCTAAGTGACACAGATTGGTTTCTGTAACGTGTTTGGAACGAGAGAGACATTGTTTGGGATGAACTTACTTGCTCAAGGATATCGTGATATATCTGTAGACATGTACTGTTGTTTGATTGACTTCCAAAAGGCATTTGATCGTGTAAGCACTTTATATTGATCGAAGTTCTAAGAGACATTAGCTTGGATGGCAGAGACGTTAGCATAATTACAAAATTTGTATCAAAACGTCAGGTTTAATAGACGGTTTGGAATCACAGGTTCTTAACATTAAAAGAGGAGTACGGCAGGGATGCCCCTTGTGCCCACTGCTTTTCAACGTTTATTCCGAAATAATTTTTAGAAATGCACTTTCTAAAAAACAAGAAGGAATAAATGTGAACGGTGAAGTCATCAATAATTTGCGATATGCGGGCGACATAGTATCCTAGATTCTAGTCAAGAAGATCGGCAAACATTACTTGACAGTGTCGTTGAGAAATGTAAGAAAGCACATCTGGATATGAACATAAGAAAAACCAAAATATTCCTAATAAGTAAACAACAGAATATAAAACAGTCTATTTTCTTTTGGTACTGTCTCCTCTAAGGAGGTTGGTAATCATCTCAGCTATTTTTACTTTTGAGATTGCAGCTCTGAACAAGTCGACGGAACTGCAATTGTACCACTTTCTCAGATTGTTGAGCCATGAGATGCGTCTTCTTCCAATACTTTGTTTTCCCTGTACTTTTCCCGTCTATACATATATGTAAATAGTACCGAACTTGAGCAAGCTGATCTAATTGTTTACCTTGGATATCAGTTAAATTGTAACGCAGAGAGTCACGGTGAAATTAGATCCAGAATTGAGCAGGCCAGAGCTGCTTTTAGAAGTGTGTCCAAGGTATTATGTAACAGAGTCCTAAAAGTAACATTGCGGATCCGCCTACTTCGCTGCTACGTATTCTCGGTCTTACTTTATGGTGTAGAGTCTTGAACTGTGAATAAAAGTGATCCAAATCGCCTTGAAGCTTTCGAAATGTGGTTTTACAGAAGAATTTTAAAAGTTTTTTAGGTGGACAAGATTATAAACTCCACAATACTAGAATGTACAAGACTACTGAGATTATAAAAAGCATTAAGAAGAGAAAGCTGGAGTGCTTCGGACATGTAATGGGAGGTCCCAAATATAGGTTGCTACAAAATATTATGCAACGGAAAATAGCAGGCAAACGCAGTCCAGGACGAAGATAGACTTCATGGTTGAAGAACTTGCGAGATTGGTATGGTATTGATATAAGCATCCTACTTAGGGCGACATTGAATAAAATTAAGATAGCTATGATGGTAACCAAAACGTTCTGAAAGGACATGGTACATGAAAAAGACAAATGACACTTGACACTTTAGACTTTTGTTTAGATCTTGGTGACATGATCTAATTAACAATAAGATTTACAGTTGGTACTACTATTTTATCGACTGCCAGTATGGAGGATCTACAGATACTTTCGAGTAAGATGGTAATAAAATGCCAAATTTGGCCTGAAATTAAATGCCCAGAAGGCAATTTTGTCAAAGTTCTAGAAGACTGTGACACTTACAAAAGATGTAATCAAATTAGAGTAGAACAATGTATTTCTACCTTGGAACTGGAAATGGTTTTCATTTTTAAAAAGATATAATAAATTAATATTTTAAAATCCTGCGAACATTCTGTCACACATTTAAGCAAGTTCTCAGATTACTGTAACACTTAATAACTTGTGGCCTAAATACACCTACACAGTATTTTATATACAACGACATGTTAACGGACAACATTAATCAAACAAAAGTCAGTCATGTCCGTCAAGGTGTTCACCCTTGGCAACCATCTCTCGATGAGGTATCTACAAACTACATTAACAATAAAAATTATTATTATTACATACTATATGTTCAGTAACTTGCATTATATGTTCCCATCACCGTAACTTTAATAAAATTTACACAGGATGTTCATTTTTATCATATCATTTAAAAATCCTAGTATATACCTACATGGTTACAAATACATACATACATATATATATATATATATATATATATATATATATATATATATATATATATATATATATATATATATATATATATATATATATATATGTATACATTTTCAATTCAGCCACCTAATAAAATTTTTTTTGTAGGTAAATTTAACAAAACTAATGGTTCTTATAAAATTGGCTGTTTCTCAATATAGCTTTTCATTGCACCTTATTGTTTTGTCTTCTCGTATCACCAGCTTCGATTTTAAATATACTCTATTCACCGAACTCAGTCGCAAATTAACCAAAAAGAATACATTAAGTATTGACTTTACACATAATGTTATGTTTAACATTAAAACATCGGGAACTAATTAATCACCTGTCAAATTCACGTCGGACATTGTAGCTAGTAATGTCACAGAATAAATAACAATCAGAATGCCCACGCTCAGATGCCGCCTTTGAAGTTTGTCGGCACGCGATCGCCATATTTTAAACGGAAACATAGACTCAAATTGAGAAATTTGTGACAAGCTACGACAGAACTGTAATTTAAATTTTTAGAGATTATTAATTTAGTACATTTGAAATAATTTAATCTATTCTTCAACTAAAAGTACGAATAAAATAGTGCATATTATGTCTATAGCTGCTATAAATAAATTAAACCGGGTTAATTTTTCTATGCACACGAAATAAAATTTCTCTGAACAGCACTGGTTCCGTTTAAAACATGGCTGATTCCTTATGCGCGAACGAGATGGGCGTACTTATTTTTTCAAGCAGGGCGGGCATTCTGATTGTATAATATTCTGTGGTAATGTGATGTCAGTTCCGTCGTTTATCAGATACATGTAAAAATATCAATATGTTCCATCCTTAGTATATTATATCGATGGCTGTATTCTATTTTGTGAGTTTGATTTTTAGTTCTTAATAAACTGTCAAATAAATAATAGTGTCAATTGTCTACTGTCAAATAATTAATTTTGAAGAAATAGCTGCTATAAAACTTTTAATATCTCTGTTCGTTCTTCCGTTAAATTTTATACTATTTTAATTTTAAACGATTATTCCGTCTGTAATAATTTAGTGTAGGGAGTTTTTCGAGAGGATTTTCATTTGATTTCAATACTACATAGTGTTTTTTAAGTTATTTGTAAGATTAAAACATGGAAAAAATAAAATTAGAGTTGCTATTTATACAGAGTTTTAAGATGATACGGTCAAAATGAACAACTTGTGCTCATTGAAACAAACAGTAACCTAAATTATAAACAAAACACTTTAAAATCCATAAAACATTTAACTAATAATAAGCTACAGAACTTAAGGCGAGAACACCCTTAGACTTCTTAACAGAGTTGCCAAAACGTTGGCTAACGCTTCAGCTTGTAACGCCAGATGATCCTCTATCGCCCTCTGCGAGCTTCGATCAATATTCGAATTTAAAAGCGTTCGGAAAGCTGCAGTGACATCATGGACTTTCAGAATAAGGTTTCTAGTTTGCAGCGGCGCAGTGGTGTGATTCGTCATGTCTTGGCACAATTCTGTGAGTCTGCGTAGTATGGTGAGGCATATTGCAAGGTTTTCTGGCAAGTCCGGAAGACTGGGGTCCGACATTGCTATAACTAGCATTTTGCTGGATGTGACGAGCTGCAAAGACTGTGAGGTGAGCTCTTCTTTAGCTACCTGAAATAAATTTTTTGTTAGATTTGAAGGTTATTTTCCTTATTAGATTATTTTCATTCACTTTTTTTATTAAACTTAAATAGAAAGTATAAATTCATCCTTAAGTTTTCACATACCTGAAACTTCTCTTCGCTTATCAATCTCCCACCCCCATGCACTTGCGCTGCAGTACACTGCGCAGCAACTTGGTCTAGCCTGACCAAGAGATTCGCCATGGCTATATCTGTTTTTTGAAGCAGATTTTCTCGACTAGAGGTGCAGCCATTGAGCTTGGGACAGCTCCCGTTCTGATGTTCTGTGCTCTTGAAACTTGACCTAAGTCGGTCGTTGACGAGAGATAGATCAGGGGCTGGGCTATGGTTTGGTGAACGGGAGAGGGAATCCAAAGAATTTTGGTACTTAGGGTGATCGGGGGAATCTAATGGCACAGGAACTAATTTTAAGTGAGCGCTGCGTCCTAAAAAAGATAATATATTTAGAAAGCTGTGGTAATTGAAAGAGGTTTGTTATTTAAACCCATCTTTGGCGTGCCAAATGTTATTAATAATTATTTTTAAAAAGTGGTTACAGTAAAGATTACAAAAGGTTTTTGAACATTTTACTGACAGGATAGTTTCAAGATTTTAAGTAAGATTTGTTGGTCTTGCCATTTTAATAGTTTATTAGTAAGTATTTTTTACGTTCTGTTTTTTCTGCTAATGAACACAATCGACATTTGCGACAACACGTATATGTTTTAGGATGGACCTGAAATGTCGAGAAACTGTTCAATAGTTTTTAATAATGATCAATTTATCGATTTTATGATTTTTTCATATTTTATACTAGATTCGGTGACACAATTTGATAGTTGACTACTTTCTCATACCTTTTTTAGTATTTTGTTATTATCTCAAAGTGTTTCGAATCTAGTAATTTGCCGTAGGTAGTAAGTGATGTACAGCCAAATATTTCATCATATTGAAAGCGTTTTCAAGGTCAACAAGTACCTATTAAGCCATAGCGCTAATGTAAAGCTTAGGTATATTGTAGTTTTGCAACTAAACGTAATACTATAGTTCAAAAACATCAGTTCATTAATTAACATTATATCAAAGGACGTCTAACCAAAGAAGGGTATTAAATGAAAAAAATTCGTACACTTGAATAAGCTAAAATATCTTTAGCTAATAAATTTTAGCTGAAAATACCTACTCCTATATAAGCACAACATAACCTTAGATAGTCTATAACCTAATAAAAAATGTACTTAGTTACTGACTATATATTTCAAAATGTAAAACTAAAAGCCGAATTCATAAATGGTGTAAACATGAAGACATATCTGTACTAATTTGTTAAATTTTTTTTAATTGGTTAAATGTGATCCCACATGTTTTCCGCCAATATAAGAGGGTAAAATATTTTCTATTACGAAAATATATTATCTGAAAGTTCTGAAACTGTTTTCTTATGGCACGCCAAGTTAAATATTATATTTATATGGGGTTCAGCCACAATTTATTATATTATGAATTAAAAGTATAATTGAAGAGTACTAAGTGATTCAAAATTTATGGTTCCCATCCACTAGATCAGACTAGGGTTACAGAGTGCATCACATTTTCAACTTTAAACCAAATATTTATATCATGTTAGTTGATTTTTGCCATGTTAGTTAGTACACTGACGAGCCTGATAAGGTATATCTGAAAATAAGTCACCTGCTAGATTGCAAAAGGGACAAAAAATAAGAAGGGAAAATACAGGGATCAGTGGAAGCTGTTCAAATGCTTCTTCCAAAAGATAAAGAAGCAGACATTAAGCTTCCAGAAAGAAACTGTTAATGCAAGAAATATTGGCATCATATTTAAATATTATGTTTATATGGAATCAAGCCAAAATTATTATTTGTAATAAAAATCACATTATTAACTAACTAATGTTTGATGTTTCGATTTCCACTCCAGAAATCCTTGAAAAGATTATTATACAAACTTACTTCAGTCGTCAGAGACGAAAATGCCACTGAACGTCTAAAAATCATAAGAACAAGCTGAATTTTGCCAAGCATATTAATTTTGGACCCCAAAAAATATGCCCCAGGCTTCCCCCGCATGGAAGTAAAAACGCAAAAAAATCAATTTAAGAAGAATCTGTACACCGTACAAAAAATGTTTTAAATCAAGAATGTAGCCGAGATAATTTTAAACAAAAATTTTTATAAGAAGTTTTTATGTAAAATGGACCGTTCTCTTGGAAACAACGCTTGAAGCGACCGTCGATTTTGCATGTCAGTTATGCGCGATATATTTGTATCAGCTCGTTATGCTAAATTTGTATCAGCTCGACGGAAAAATTCAATATCTTTTGATTCAACCGACCCATCGACAAAAATCAAGATATGTTTTAAATATAAAAAGTTCAGCTTTCCTATGCAGTTTTTGTATTTTGCCGCAATTAAACTCAGATTTCATACAGGTGTTAAATAAATAAACGTGGCACGATTTTTGCCATTTTTTATAATTCTCATGAGTACAATACAATATATCCTTTTCATTGACTGTCCACTATGAAGTTTTGATTACTAGAGTCAAAACTTTAAAACCTATAGCATGATATTTTAGATTTGAGTTTTGGCAACAAATGTGAAGCATTTGAAATATGCTTAAAAAAAGCTAGATTTAAACTTTCACACAACAAACAATTTAAAATATTTACAACTTCAAATTACGCTATCAAAATTTTTACGAGAACTTCATTAAATTTGCGGCAAATCGAGCATTGTGTACTGTGAGATCCACAAGCAGACTAACGTATTATACGGTATGGTAACGGGAAGCGGGTGAGGAAATCCATTATTTATCAGTGTGTTTTATGCAGTGTAGTGATACGGTCGACAAAATGGAGACGGTAACTTTTGTAAAGCAATAAAAGACCTTCTACTCATTGTTTTTCTTTATTTGAGAAGTTAGAAGCAGTGAAAATACTTTAGAAAATCTTAGTACATTTCTATTTTATAGTTATAATTTGTATAAAGTACCAACAATTTGTTTACACTTGTTTGTATCTCTCAAGATACAACGTCCATAAAAATGTACGGTAAATCCAAAACTTATCTAGCTTTTTTTTCAGCTTCCTACGTTTCCATGTGGCAGTTTTATTTTAGTACTACCTCCTGAAGATGCGTACGTTTCAGATGTTGGATCATCTAGTGATGAGGAGATGGACGACAGTGATCTAAACCCTAATTTTAAACCAGAAAGTTTACTTCCACACCTACCTACCGAAACAATCGAGCAACATCAAAATGAAGATGATGAATATGACACGGATGATGAGATACCATTATCCACTAGAATTTCAAATGTGAACGAAAGTAACCAAAAAAATAGAAAAAAAGTTGGGAGCAACTACAATTGGGTAAAAGAAAACTTTCAACACAACAAAATTTGCAATATTTTCAAATGTTTTGGGATGATTCTATTATGCAATATATTGCAGAACAAACGAATCTCTACTCTACTTTTACAACCGGGACATCAATCAATACTTCTCCATCTGAAATTAAAACATTTATAGGAATAGAAATTTTAATGGGTTTAATAAGAATGCCATCATTCGAAGACTACTGGTCAATCAACACACGCTACAGTATTATAGCAGATGTGATGCCCATAAAAAGATTTAAAAAACTACGTAGACTAATACACTTCCAAGATAACAGTGTAGATGGCAACCAAGATCGTTTATTCAAAATCAGGTACCTTTTGGAAAGAATTCGATC
Organism: Diabrotica undecimpunctata; assembly: GCF_040954645.1. Classification (NCBI taxonomy): domain Eukaryota; kingdom Metazoa; phylum Arthropoda; class Insecta; order Coleoptera; family Chrysomelidae; genus Diabrotica; species Diabrotica undecimpunctata. The sequence goes on along the minus strand of NC_092803.1, from coordinate 73,877,781 downwards.
AAACTGTAATAAAATTGAAGGAGAAAATCAGTATTCTATTGATGAAATGATGATTAGTTACAAAGGAACCAAAGCGGGAAATCTTCGCCAATACTTGCTGAAAAAAACTAGAAAGTGGGGTTTCAAAATGTTTGTATGGGCAGGAGTTTCTGGAATAGTTTACGACTTTTTTATTTACACGGGATCCTCTACATTCGATCATATGGTTTTTTCTGAAAAAGAATCTAACCTGGGTTCAGGCGGCAAAATAGTTGTTCAACTGTGTACAACAATTCCTCATCCTTTGGAAAGTATTGTATATTTTGATAACTGGTTCTGTTCATTAGAACTGATCACGCTGTTGAAAAATGAACGTGGAATAGACAGTCTGGGAACCATAAGAAGTAATCGATTACGTAATTGCACTTTGGAGTCTGATAAAATTCTGTTCAAAAAAGGTAGAGGATCCATTGACTACAAAGTTGTTAATAATGCAGAAATAGCTGTATCAAAATGGGCAGACACCAAATGCGTCACCTTGGCTAGTTCATATATATCCCATAGCCCTATTGTTCAAATAAAGAGATACTGTAAAAATGAGAAAAAAAAGTTGACGTTAGTTGTCCTTAAATAATAAAACAATACAACAGACATATGGGAGGCGTTGATTTAGCTGATATGCTGATCGCTTCATACAAAACACCTTTCAAATCGCGCAGGTGGTATTTGGGAATATTTACCCAGCTAATAGACATTTCTGTTAACAACGCTTTGCTGATACATAGAAGAGATATGCAGGCTACTGAAAATGGAAAACATGATAAATTGAAAACGTTTCGATTACATTTAGCTTCATCGCTTCTAAAATGTGACAATATCGCTAAAACTAGGAAATCTGATTTTGCAAATGTGCAACCGTCTAAAAAAATTGGAGTACCAGTAACAGCCAGACCTACAGACGACGTCAGATATGACCAAATCGGACATTTTCCAACTTTTGTTGAGAAGGGGAGATGTAAACTTTGTGTAAGTGGGCAAACAACGGTTTTCTGTCAAAAATGTGGCTTATGTTTGTGCATTGTAAGTGGTAATAATTCTAGAAATTGTTTTACAATTTACCATACAAAGAACAACTAGATAAGTGATTTTTTTCTTTTTTTGTAATTTTTACGTTTACTTTTAGTCGAACAAAATTATTTGTTTTGCAATTGATAAATGCTTTCTTAGTTTTTTAACATAATTATTAATTAGTTTGCAATGTTCAACCCTCTAAAAAGAATCTCCCTCACCTATCCCTCTGAACAAAATCATCTCTATAAGCATTTGTGTGTACCATAAATGAGCAATGTACCCCACAAGATACATACTGTTTTTTTTTTGCAAACGTGTATAAAAATTTATAAAATTTTTTTTTCTGTATTGCTTAATGTATATTTAATAAACAGAATGTAAAATTTTTAATGTTTCACTTTAAATAAAATTTTGCCCGTTTAAGGGTTAAATGCATTTCCCGTGACGTGTGATCGTTTGTAATGTAAAACATTAAATTCTGCGTTTTTTATTCATATTTCAAATGCCTTATATCTGTTACCATAAATCAAAATTAAAATTTCATGTCATAGGTTTTAAAGATTGATCTCTAAAAATCAAAATTTTACTACAACTGGTCAATAAAAGTGTTCAATTTTATTGATCTTACGAGAATCGTAAAAAATGGTAACAATCACATCACGTTAATGTATTCAACACCTTTATAAAAACTGAGTTTATTCTCGTCTAAATACAAAAACTGCATACGAAAGCTGCACTTTTTGCCTTTAAAACGCATCTTGAGTTTCGTCGATAGAACATTTGGATCACAAAATATCGAATTTTTACCGTCGAGCTGATACAAATTTTATTGAACATTGATACAAAATCTGCGGTCGCTTCAAGCGTTGTTTCTAAGAAAACGGTTTGGAAAACGCTTTAATTGTGGCTTATTCCTATTTAAATAGTAATTACTTTAAAATGTCACAAGAAAATAGCTTCAGAACAATATAAATTAGACATGTTACAAGCAAGTAGTTTCAGACCCTTGCATTGACAAAATAGTGTTAATGGAATAGGTTAGCTCAAAATTGGCTCATATTAGCTGAACAATCTAATCTTATTTCACTACCATTTGGGTTTTATACGATTGTAGTTTTTTTGTATATTGTTGCTCAGAAATATTATCTGTTTTAATATTTTTTTAGTGCAAAATACAAAATCTAGCGCTGCTATTTATTGAATTTATGTTTGATGTATACTCAAGCATTATCGTTTTCTTTTAAATATATTTCATAACATTATATATATTTCTTATTTCCTTAAAAGCTATAATTCTAACTGTCATCCATAACATGCACCATTTTCAAATCTATCTAGCGGGTGGGTAACTACAAGGATGTATTGATATCTACTTAGCCTACACCAGATCAGTGGATAAAGACAATACTGTGTTACTCTAGCAACGTAGAATAACTTGTGTGAAGTGTCAGTATAGGATTTCCCGTCAAAAAATCAAACCAGTGTTGTATAATAATATAATTTAAAAAAATAGAAGTCACTAGAAACTACGAAAATTGAAAACTTGGACTATTAAGTCATCATCAAGTATTTGTATGACACATTCATCTGGAGACGGACTCGTAGGGGCATTGGTTCTGCCAGAACAGGATAGCCATACCTCCTGTATGTTAAGCAAAATCCACATGCGTCTCGCCTTAACGAAAATCAGTACCTGTCGGGTAGCTTTGCATCAGGAGACCATGGACCACCCGAGGAGATCTTCGTTATACATTCATAATGATACAAGTGTGCAGGGTGTCTAGTGAGGTACTTGGGTTGAGAAGAGCTTCTGTGTTCATCCCTAGTAATATTAACCCAGTTCAGGACAATTTTATCAGACGGTCGAACTATGCTAAAAATATTATCTGCGGCACTTATTTCATAATTATGAACGCATCCATCATATAGTTCACGTCGATTTGGACGTGGGGAAATGTCTGCAAAGTGGATCCCCAAATGTCCGAATGCCAACCAGAAGCATGCTAGGGTAGAATCATTGCAGTCAATCTGTGCTCGGTTTGAAAAAGGTTCAACTCTTCTTAACTCACGTTGTTGTCATGGATGCAACTTGGGTACATTTCTACGATCCAGAAATAAAGCAGCAATTGATGGAATGGAGACCCTCTAGTCGTTCAAAGTCTAGGAAATGTCAAAATGTCTTTGTCATGTTCAAAAATCTACTGTGCAACTTCTTTCTTCATTTTTTTTGTGATTTTCATCGAGTAATCATTATTGACTTTCTGCATAAAGGTAGAACAATAACTGTGAATTACTATTCGATGTTACTGGCCACTCTAAGAGAAAAAATTCTAGGGAGAGGGCGCGGAAAGTTATCCAAAGGTAAATTATTTTTGCTGAACAGTGCTTCCGCACACAAATCGCCTGTTGACTTATAATTCGTCTTACATGAACACCCCCACTTATTCAACAGAGCTGGTTCCATCCGATAATCATCAACTGAACTTTTTCCTCAACTGAAAAAATGACTAAACAGTTGTAAATTTCCTTCTAACTAATAAGTGATAGAAGCTTGGAAGGTCTGGTTTGCAAAGTGATACATTTTTTTAAAGATCAAGATGCATTGAATGTTCGTTGTCATAAATGTATTTAATTAAGAGGAGAATATGTAGATTGTCAATATTCGTTGAATTTCAAATTCTGGTTGCTTCTAGAGTAGGCCACGTATTTTTCAAGACATCCTTGGATTTACGCCTAGCGCGAATAAGTATCTTTTATAATACATGTAAAAAGACACTACCACTAACAATTATTGTTTTTATATCGTAGCCTTGACTTCTTTGTTTCTTACTAGTGAAAACAAGACTAACTTAAAGCGTTTTACTAGTGCCTAATATATATAAATGTCATAGCATACCTGAACAATTTTGTCCTTTCTTGGATAAAAACTGAAGCAATTAAGAATTAAAATATAAGCGAAATGTTTTTATAAAACATAGTAAAAACTTTGTAAAATTGTTTGACATTTAACAGGAGTTTTTAAGCGGTAGAATCAATGTAGGAGCGATATAATATTACTGGTCGATGCGAAAGATTTGGTTAAAACGGTCGAAACAACCACATGAAAGGAAAAAATAAAACAACGAGCAATATGTCCTTTATGGGGTTGCTAGATCTTCATCGGATGCCAGCTCATGCGGCGGAAAGGGACTACTTCCCAGAAATGGGTGGTAACGAGAAAAATGGTAAATGTATATATATATATATATATATATATATATATATATATATATATATATATATATATACAAAGTTTAAGTATCAAACTAGAAAAATATAAAAAAGTCTTTAAGAACACTATCACCGGTCATCTAAAGAAAAGGTAATCAACCAAGAAACAGAAGGGGATGAATAAAAAGATAATATAAATATAACAAAGTTGAAGAATATAAGAAAGTGAGGGAAAAAAAGGAAAATCGTTTTCTCAAAAATACAAGGAAAAAGAAGAAGGACGTCAAATTCCATTTTCACAAAAAGAATAAAGAAAAAACGACACAACAAAGACAAATAGTGATTTAATTGACACTCAACAAAAAGTGAATTGAAGATCGAAAGAATACATAGAACTATTTTATGATAACCATCCCATGCCACATTGCATAACAGCGGTGTATTTGTGACCACCAACTACAGCTGGGGAGGTAGCAAGCGCTATAAAACTAACAGAAACGGGAAAAACTGACTAAAAGTAATATGCCTTTAGAAGTTACAAAACTTCTCCAAACGAATGGAATGGTCGTTTTGACTAATCGTGATATTGGCTGAATAGACTGCCTTAACATACTATTGTTACATTGGCATGGTTTCTAGGTCACGGGGAATACACTCCACTGAAAGAGTTGATGAAGGTTCCAGGAGATCATCAGCTACTGGTAGAAATACTTCGGTCAAAAAAAGCCTGGATCCGAAAAAAATATAGCTCTCAGTGAGAAAACAATACCCTTTCAAACACATGACAAAATGTATATTAGACGGACATTTACTAATCGGATTGATATACTGGGGAAAATAAACATGAATAAGGTGAGTCATCACAGGCTTTATTACTGGACATGCGACAGTCAAGGGACACCGGGACTGTTTCATTTAAGCTGCAAACTCTACAGCAGAACACGTGAAAAGGCAAACCATATCTTTCATGACTGTGAGTAATGCAAGATAGATAGATAGATAGATAGAAAGAAGAATCATCATAGGTAGAAAATACTTCTCGAAGACTACAGCGTGACTCCAAAACTATATGAACCCATCCTCTAAGATCAACGGACACCAGACCACTAGGAAGATCTTTTAAAATATGGTCAACGTTACAAATACGGCTACCACCAAAAGACCGGACAAGTAGAGGTCTAAAATCTAATATAAGACGGAGAAAAAAGAACAATAAATACCACTGCTAAATGTCACATACATATCTATTCACGTTATTTGATCTACTTGATATAGAAAACTTAGTTAAAAATCACACTGTTGTGCTAGTACAGGAGCAGTCACCATACTCGTATAGTCTTTACCCATATGAGGTGACGTGGGGGTACTGACAGCCGTAGCATGTTTAAGACACGACTTTCCTTCAGCAACGCCCGGTCCAGCAACTTCCAAATCATTTGAAACGTTTCGACTACGTTGGAACAAAGGTGACCCGATACTAGCAGTGCGGGTTTCCAGCCCAGTCTTTATGTGTTGCGCGTTCTTCTTCTGTCGGAGAACTTCAAGAGAAGGTACTGGAGGTAACGGAGGTTTTTTCGGGGGTAAAAATAAGTGAGGTGGAGCTTGGTGGTTATTCTCGCCTCTTGGAGGTAACTTTGGTGGTGGGAAATCGGAATTGTTTCTTAGAATATTTGTTGTGAGGGAATGCGACCTTTGTCTTTCCGGTGTCATGGATTTGGGAGGTCTTTCCGGAGGTTTCTCATCGGAACTTCGGCGTGGTAAAGGTTGTATATTTTCATCTACTTTCAAATTTTTATCAGTCTTAGATTTCGCACAGCACGAGAAAGGCCCCTTTCTATCGAAAGTAGCGTATTCTATTACTTTCGATTTAGTTGTGGTTTGATTTCTGTCTTTTTGGTTGGGAGAGGTTTCTGCTGGTGGTAGTATTGTTAAGTTTTCGGTACTGCTCTGCATTGGTGGTGGTGGAATTATATAAGCCATTATTTCTTCCGGGGTAAGTTCCACGGAAGGGGTTACCTTTTGCGTCGGAGGGGGAACGGTTACACTAGCTAGGAAATCTTCGAGGTCTTGGTGTTCATCTAAAATACCTAAAACATAAAAGTTGCTATTTTACTTGTCCTCATGCATATAGAAGCAAGTTGTATGTAAATAGTATTCAAAATGGTTACATAGGTAGACATAATAAATGATAAATCCTGATCAATTTAAAGTTTTAAGAAATTATAATATTTATATTTACCTAATTTATTTAATTTGTCTATAGAATCCGCAAATGAGCGAGGCGGAAGGTTAATGGGCATTGGTAAGGCACAATCCAGTTCATCTGGAGTACTGGGGGGAGGAATCATCGTCAAATCAATGATATCTGGATCGAAAATGTAGATATCGTTAATAGATTCCACGTCGTCACTGGAGACATTCTCGTCATTTTTCTTGACAGCTCGAAGGTATTGGAGGTAAGCCTGAAGGTCCTGTTCTTTATTTGGATGGCCATCGGGACTTCGTAAACCAAAACTCACCCTTAAAATAAATAATGTACAAATCATTTCGTATTTTTAAATATTAAATTATTCAGTTATTGCTTTCCATTTATTGTATTTATTTATTGTAAGAGGTTCATAGACGTTTAGATGAAATAACGTTTGCTAAATCTCTTACGTATAGATAATTTTTTAATTGAATCGTCATAAATTGTGTGTGTAACATTAAATAGACAATTTAAAATTCGTAAACCTCTTCTATAACCTTACCTATTCATTTTGTTGTCCACATTATTTGGCAAAAACTTGTGCTTTGGAGAACTGCTAGGTGTATACAAAGAATCATTATCACTTTCGGAACAGGTAGTTTCTTGCCTTAGCAATTCAATAGCAGCACTTGTAAATGAATGCCGCCTCTCTACTCCACTATGTCCCTTGTTGAGCAGCAGAAGAGAATCACTGTGCTTTAACTTTCCAGGTTCGTCGTTATCACTCTCTATATCTACACTGGTTTCTTGCCATTCTGCTAACGAGTTCAGTCTTTCTAGATTTTCTTGTTCGGTAAGGTACTGCTCTGAATATTCTACTAATTGTTGCATTTCTTGGACCCTTCGTAATATCTGCAATCAAATTAAAAGTAAATATAAATAAACGCAATGTTGAAAAACACAAAAATTTTTAAAATTACTACTGAGTTTACCACAAATATTGTGAAATCGTGAGTAGCGAACTGAGATGGGCCGGATCAAGAGATATGTGATAGAGATAATACAGACTATATTATTTTGGCAGTGATTCTAATGACAACAAAAACAGAAATGAAGTTGGAATATTAATAACCACTGAATATCGAAAATATGTTTTAAATTATGTTCCTATTACGACAGAATTATAATTATCTAGGGTAACCACAGCGCACTAAAATGTAATATCTTACAAGAAATATGACAGAGAAGTTTTGTAGGTGTTTTATGGATAGATAAATAGTATATGACTTTTAAAAAATTAATAAACATTTATTTTAGGAGACTTTAACGCGAAAATAGGAAATGATCATGGGGAAATGCTTTTTGATTTTGATCTGGAATACGATATGATTGTATGTGTGTTTAGTTGGAAATATGAGCGATATGATTGTATACTATTATAGTACCTGATAAAAATTGTTATAGAGACACCTATATCCATGGATGTTACTAGTCGATAAAAACAAACTCGATAAGAAATAAAGAAAGGATAAAGTAAAGTCAAGAAAAGAAAAAATGACATTAATAATAAACTTAAGCCCCTTACTGTTAACGAAAATGTTATTAACAAGGTATGAAATGACATAAAATCTAATCTGAGGGAAATTATCACTAACTATTATTCTAAAATAAATATAAGATCAAAAAGAAACCGTGGATAACTACAGAGCTATTGAGATAATTGAGATACCACAAAAAGCTAAACAGCTATAATACGTATAAAAATGAATGCGTAGGAGACAATAAGAAACTAAACACATGCACTTATAAAAAGAATAAAAAATGATGACTGCGAACGTTTTTCGAAAGAAATGGTGATTTTTATGCAAAAGCAAATATAAAAGGTCTTTATTTATAAAAGGTCAGAGAACGGAGGTAAAGTAACTAATAGAACCAAAACATATAGAAAAGGATACATGGATTGACTTCTCAAAAATTCTATGCAGAGAAAGAACAAATGACACTAGAACAGGAAACATCAGAAATTATCACAAATGAATAAGTTAATATAAATACAGAGGAAGTTAAAAAACACTTGAAAAACTGAAGAACAGAAAAGCTGCAGGTAAAGACGGAATACCAAACAAATTACTAAAATATCGTGAAGCAGCAATGACAGAACAATTAAGAACATTAATTAACAAAATTATATAAATTATAAACATAATAAAATAGTGAAAAAATGGATAACGAGCGAACTAATTTCACTATTCAAAAAAAGAGGTATAAAACAGCCAGAAAACTACAAAGGTTAAATACTACTCTAAAACTTACAACTAAAATTTTACAAGAACTAATGAATTAAAGAACAAGTTTAGCACATGAACAAGAGGGTTTTTGTACTGGAAGATTATATACAGATGCAATACTTGTCATAAAGAAAATTACTGAGAAATTACTAGAGTATAATAGACCAGCATTTTTGTGTCTGATTAACTTGAAGGCAACATTTAACAGAGTAAGACTCAGAGATATCATCCATCTACTGTATAATAGAGAAGTTCCCCTAAAAATCATGAAAACTATTGAAAACATCTACCAGAACAACACAATGTAAGTCAGAATAGACGGACAACTTACAGAACCTACAGACATAGGCAGCGGAATTGATACTCAATTGAGCCCTATGCTTTTCAATTTAATCATGGATGAAATCATCAAAAGTATCAAAAAAGGAAGAGGATACATAGTGGGAAACAAAGAAGTAAAAATACTCTGTTACGCAGACGACGCAAGACTAGTATACAGATTTAATATTCGAGATAGATAATATAAAAGAATTTAATATGATAATTTTATTTCTGCAAATTAAAACAATAGTAATTAGCAAAGCACCAATCTGATGTAAAATAGAAATTGATAACATCAGCATTGAACAAGTAATCAAAATAAAATACCTCGAAATTACACAGTCCAGCTATGGAGACCTAGGCAAAGAAGTGAGAAATCAAATACAAAAAGCAAATAGACTGACAGGATGCCATAACACTATACGGCGAAATCGACACATTAACAGAGGTGAAGTCAAGAATTTATAAAGCCAGTGGAAGACCAATAATGACATCTGCATCAGAAATAAGACCAGACACAGCCACAACACAAAGTCTATTGGAAAAGGCAAATATGAGAGAACTGAGAAGAATTATAGGAAATGCGCTGAGAGATCTTAAGGGGAGTGACAAAATTAGAAGAAAATGTAACGCACAGTGTATAAACGACTTGACACTAAACGAAAAAAAAAAAATTAAATAACCACATAAGCAGAATGGGGAAGACAAGTGTAGTCAAAATATCAAGAGAAAAATCACCAGTTGGCCAAACACCAGAAGTACCGGGCGACCGTGCAAAAGATGAAGTGACTACCTTTCGTAGAGGTATCAATCCGCCAATGAACAAGTAGAATTGCTTATAAACAGAAGAAGAAGAAGAACAAGGAAATAGAAAACAGGGAAATTTAGAAAAAATAAACGCTGCAAAATATGGCAGTATAAAAGAGAAGTACTTAGAAATATAACTGTTGGATTCTAGACATGATGTACATAACATGCAAAACTTAAGTAGTAAGTATAGATCGAAAGAAATCACCTCTTATTTCACTCGACAATAGAGACAAACTTTTAATTGACGAGCAAGAAATTTTTAACATTTAGAGTGCCTACATTACAAAGCATACAGATACTAGTCCAACTGATATAGGCAAATGAAAACCAAAAATATACCTGGTCCGGATAACATTCCTGTTGAATTCATTACTAAGTTGACTTTGAGTAGATACAAAGACAGTTCAGATTATGGATAAATTTCTCAATGAAATCTATAAAACCGGTGTGATACTCAACAAGTGGCTAACATCTACATTTGTACCGCAGCCGAAAAAACAGAGGTCTCCGCACTGCAGCGATTACAGACATCAGTCTTATGACCCATACTTTTAAAGCCTTTCTCTAAATTATACATGGCCGGATTAGAAATAAAGATGAAGTAGACCTCAACCATACAGAGTTTGATTTCCGTAACATTTTTGGAACAAGAAAAATGTTTCACTTTCACTTAACATACTCATTCAGACGTGTAAGAGATCAACAAAGAAACGCTAAGCTAACTGAAATGCTAAGATAATAAAAATACTACAAAAATACCTCAATAGCTCCTAGAGAACCTTCCGCTTAAGGAGCAAGATCAAAAGAGAGCATGAGGGTAACATAAGACGGACTTGGTAAACAAAATATAGGATTATGGGTAGACTGCTGGGCCATCCTGAGACTCAAATCACCTGCCGTTCTTTTCCTATGGCTCTATAGCCCAATTCGAGCCCTGGCCTCCCTCAGCAAATCTCTCCATTCGTTACGGTATTCTCATCCACGATCGACTGCCAAGGAGATTTCTGACATCCCATCGCTTTCTGGGTCTTCTAATAGGTTTCTTTCCCTGCATTCCTGCTTTCAACAGTTTTTTTGGGAGTCGGTTTTCTTCCATCCTAAATACTTGGGCCTGCCTATTGAAGACGCTGTAGGCGGGGAGAACTGAGATCAGGTAAATCTTTATGTATATTTTTTCACAATTATATCTGATTCGCCAACTATTGTTCTCATTTATAGGGCCTATTATTCGTCTCAGTAGATACCTTTCTTTCAAAGGTGTCTATAAGGTTTACCAACTTTTCCTTATAATATATAATTTAATATAACATACTGTATCATAACAAACAACTTATTGAACTCAATACCATCTTATTATAAGACACACGAATTGACTTCGATTTTGCTACAAAAAAGACTAACATATAATAAATACTAATAAGTATTCCAACAACAATAAACAGATTCCTTATCAAAATTTTTCAAAATGAAGAACTGCTTGTAGGAGTAATATTTTGTTCACCAAATTGGGCTTTTGCTAAAATATACATTATTATACAACAGAACAATATCTCGAATACTTGGTTGTGGTATCACCACCATCAGATATCAAAACATGTAACCTTTATAGTGTTATATAATAACTTTAGACCTACTTTTAGAAACTATCTATAGTTACCTCTTCATTTCGGGCTTCCAAAACACCGTTTTCATACACCTCGTTTTCCAATTCCGTTGCTTTAGCATCTAAACTATAAAACCTATTTCTATCTGTCATTGATCTATTCATATTACTGTCCAAACTGTACCCAATCATCAACGGTTGTTTCGCTTGCCTACCCACAGTGTTGTATAAACCATTAGTCTTCTTATTAATATTTTTATAAATAGGCATGGAGGCAAAGCAGGCAGATTTTAGACAGGCTTGATCCATGTAACTCCACTTTTCAGGAACGACTTTGTGTTGGGACAAGTATGGAGGAGCAAGATCCTCGACTTGGGGTAGTTCCTCCTGGTCTATGGAAAGGTTTTGACTGGTTGATAGCCGAAAGTAGCCCGAAAGAACTAGGGCTAGTTCGCAAGCATCGCGCTCTTCTAGGGAAATCGGTACTATTTTCTCGTTCTGAAGGTGAACTAAAACGGTGCGGGTAACTTCGTCTTCACTTCGTACTTCTATGCGGCGCATATCTTCTATATTTGCGATAGGAATTGGCTGAAACTGAAAGATAGATTAATTCATCTATACAATATGCGATAATATGAAATAAATTATACGAGTATATGGGAGACCCAGCTAACTTCTACATCCTTGGATCGAAAATTATCTAGTTTCTTTTAACTTGTTATTATCGATTAAAGTGAGTTACCTAATCTTACTGGAAAACGTTTCTCTTAATAATATTTAAAATTTAACTTGTTATAAGAATTTCAGGTCTTCTTATTAACCCATTAACAGCCAAAGGTGCGTCTACGCACTCTTTTCATTTTTATTTTTTTTTTCACATACTGCTAAAATACTTAGTACTCTGACAAGTATTCACAAATATTCTAGCATATTTGATTTATCTTTATAACCATATGTATTTGATTTTAAATAAAAAAAAACTGTTTTACAATTTGTGAAACCAACACGATTTTTCAACTGTTTGACATCATGAAGACAATCACTTTTTAATCGACTTTTTGACCCAACGCTATCTTATGATAATATAGGTTCAAAATACTATTAGTCTTTATTCTAAATGACACACTTGGATGAAACTTGGCCTGGAATTTTCCAATTTTGATTTAAATATTGAGGGTGCACGTACGCACCCTTGGCACATAACATCAGTGACGATTGATGGCCATCGCGACATCCACCGTCGGTCAGTTTTTCACTTACATCTGTACAGCAATTGTAAGCAGTCTAATAAGCTTTTTGTATCTGTGAAGTGGTTTATATAACATAAATATGAACTAAAAATATTTGTTTGTTGCACATAAAGGAATATTCAAAGTGATCTAAAGGTGAGTTTTCAACTTTTTTTGTTTCAAAATTATCTGTCTAGCCTGAAATTCGGTTTTTTTATCACAGTCAGTATGAGTCAACCAAGTACTTCTGGAATGTCGTTGGGCCAGAGCCAGAAGCGACCATTCGGGCCTTTGAGTACACAGGAGATGTATATCGAACACGACCTTTAACTACTAAGGAATTAATTGCATGTCTTGAAGAAGATTCAGATATAGAGAATGCAGAAAATAAATCCAAAATTTTACCAAAATGGGACATCAAAGCCAGCTATGGAGGAAAGTCACCCATCGAAATATTTTAATTATTTTTCGATGATGAAGTCACAAGCCAGGTAATACATTTTTCAAATACTTAAGCAGCACAAAACAATCGTCACAAATTCGATATGAATGAAGCTGAACTGAAACGCTTTATCGGTATCTGCATATTATCGGGTTATCATACTTTGCCACAATGTGACATGTATTGGTCAAAAGATGAAGATAAGGAAGTAGCCATTGTGAGGAAACCATGTCTAGAAATAAATTTCGATCAATCAAACAAAATATTCATTTGTCTGATGATACTCAATTAGATAAAAATAATAAGTTTGCTAAATTTACTCCTATCTTTTTTTATAATGAATATAAAATTTTTACAATTTGGTATATTCGAACATAACCTTTAAATAGACGAGGAAATGATACCATATTGTGGACGTCATTCATGCAAGATGTTCAGTCGGGGAAAGCCTGTAAGATTTGGATTTAAATTATGGTGTCTTTGTTCACATACAAGTTATTTATACAAATTCATACCATATGGAGGAAAACAACATAATAATTTTGATTCGGGTAATAGTTTGGGAACGAAGGTAGTTTTAGAGTTACTTTCTGTAGTTGACAAACTCCAAGAGCATCGAGTCTTTTTCGACAATTTCTTTTCTTATGCCCTTTTTGCGACACTGCAGGATCTAGGCTTCTTTGACACAGGTACTATAAGAGAAAACTGCACTGCAAAGTGTTCATTACAGAATAGCAAAACGTTCAAAAAGAGGACACGGAGAACATTCGAGTCTGCATTTGATACTGTATCTAAAGTTTTACTCGTGAGGTGGAGTGATAATTCTGCTGTTACGGTAATAACAAATACCTGTACATTACTACCTCTTTTGTTCAAACAGAATGATACAGTCAGAAAGGATACAAAAATATTCTCGTATCTCAGCCTAATGTAGTAGCCGAATACAATATGTTTATGGGTGGTGTGGATTTGCACGATAATGGCATTGCTAATTACCGAATCAGAATAAGAGGGAAGAAATGGTGGTGGCCTCTATTTCTGAATCTTATTGATAGCACAGTCATAAATAGCTGGAAGATTTACAATATTGCAAATGATAGTAAAATGTCACAATTACAATTTCGATCAATTCTGCAGTATCACTTATGAAATTTGAATGTTGTGCTGAAATAGTGAACACAGAAGTGGCTGCTCACTTGGGTTGTGGACGTCCCTCCAAAGATAGTTTGCCTGGCGATGTAAGATTTGACAATATTGGTAATTTGATTAGAAAGCACGATACAAGTGCACGAAAGAAATGTAGGTTATGCAAAATTCATACTTCTATATATTTATGCAAAAAATGTAAAATTCATCTCCATCCCGAATGTTTCGAATCGTTTCATACAAAATAATAAGTATGTTTTATGTATAACAGTATTGGCCAAGGGTGCGTACACGCACCCTTAATTTTTAGATGTTATTGTTAATTTTTTTGTTAAAAAATCATAAACATATCTTAGTTGAGTCATTTTTAACTAGTTTCAATAAAAAAATTCGAAAAAAATATTGTTTTTCATTGCTAGGCCGTTAATGGGTTAATAAAAATATAAACACTGCAAAATTTTAACATAAGTAACAAATTTCAAAGTAAAAAAAATCTCAAACAACATGAATGACTGGTAGCTTAGCGGACAGGTAAGGTAAACGTAGGCACGCGAAAAATAAAAAAAATATAGGGATGGTATCGAAATAAAAAAAAACCGCGAGGATCACTTATCTCGGTTCAAATATAAATTACAATTGGGATATGAGCAAAGAGATAAAAATGTGCATTAAAAGAAAAGAACAGTGCTCTACCAAATGAAGAAAGTATTATGTGGGGGAAGTATTAATAATTACCTGTCAATAAAATAAAACTTGTCAAATGTTAAATCTTCTTGACATTATTGTGTGGAGTTGAAAGCTGGACGCTTACTAAATCTCTATTAAATAAACTTTAAGCTTTAGAAGTGTTGGTGTATCAAAGAATACTACAAGTGATATCTAAACAAGTGACTCGAAGTAATGAAAACAAAAAAAAAATAAGAATATTTAAGTATTTTGCTCATGCCATGCGACATCCAGAACGATATGAAGTTCTCCATTTTCATTATTCAGGGCAAAATATGTGGAAAGAAGGCCCTGGTTGAAGAAAAACATCATATCTTCGTAACCTATGTAAGTGGTTTAATCAGTCTTCGAGACCACTCTTCAGAGCTAAGATGAATAAAATTATGATAGCCAATATTCAGTAATGGACATGGTACGGGGGACATAGATGAAGTGTGTTGCACATGGAGTAGCTGAACATATTAAAGGCTAATTTTCAATGGTAAATGAATTTATAAATAATAAAAAAATATTTTTGAAAGCGACTGACCACAAAACCTACAAAAGATTGATATAAATAGAACTGGATGATGAAGGCTAGAGTAATATACCAATAACTAAAAACCTGTTACAATCCAAATAATTACCATCACAGTTACTTATATTTTTTAGGGTGCTAAACCGAAATATGACATTTAATAAGCTATATCACCTACATCTTTATATTTACACTTGAATTAGTTAATTTTTGTGATTTTTTAAAGAATTTAACAACTTTTCTATAGTTCAAATGGAATTGTAAAATAACTTGTACTGGATGTAGAAGAGTTGACAACACTGCTGAAACACATTTACTATCTATTCACAGCTGGTGTTTTGTTTACTGTCAACCTAACCTCACTTTCTGGTTTCTACTACATGTGATCAGTAAAATATCTAATCGTGGTTGTAAGAACTCTGCTCACAGTTTTTTTCATATATTTGTGATGAGTTTGTTATCAAATGAACCAAAGAAACATTACAAACTTTGCGGAAAAGTGTTAAAGACTTTGTGTTAAAGATCTTAGGAAATTTCCAAAAGGAGAAACAAGCCTTTACATTTGCTATTCCTATGGTATGAAGCGAGCCTAGAAATCACACTGATAATTGCTACTTTTGCAGTATTGATATAACTGGCAAAGAGTCGAAAAACAAGAAGGTAATAAGCTACCCTAACCTAATGTCCGCCATCCGACCAGTAGGGCGCTATATAGATTTGCCGATGATAGAACCTCCAAATGATTTGAATTCTGTTCAAACTGAAGTATTTCTTATATACAGTCAAAACTTTTCTTATGTCCTTATGTACTCATTTCTTATGTACAAATCAAAGACTTGGTTAACAAAAGAAAACGCTGAATAGCTTGGTTCTAGACTAAAAGAAAAGAACGTGTTGGTTGTTGGGACCAGCATATATGTGTATAGGAAGAGAAAGCAGCAGTTTTCAACATTGTTTGAATAAATTGATTTAGTGTACTGCTCAGACATTCCAGGTCTGGGAAACTTTGGTGTTTAATAAAAAAAGAAGACTGGAAATTGTTTATTGATTGATTGTTGATCGATCATCCCAAGCTAGTTTAAAAGCTGTTTTATTCCACATGGGTAGCACTTATGTATTAATACCTGTTGATCATTCTGTTGATATAAAAGAGATCTATAAAAACTTAGAAGTAGTGTTCAATATAATTTGTTGTTCTGCTCAGAGTTGTATGATATGTGGCAATTTAAAAGTAACATGCATGCTTCTTGGTCAACAAGGAAATTTTCATGTTTCTTGTGTGAATGGGACAGTACAACTAAGAATAGACATTGTTGCAGAAAAAACTGGTCTATAGTCTTTAAAATCTGGCGAGATGAATATTCTCCACAAAAACCTTGTAGATCCTGAAAACATTCTCCTAACATTTCTACATATAAAGTCTGGCCTCAGGAAACAATTTTGGCCTAAATGTAAAGGCATTGCCTAAAGATGGCCCTTGTTTTAAGTATATCTGTGGAAAGTTCCCAAACCTTTCAGAAGCTAAACTTAAAGAAGGCGTTTTTGTACGACCCGACATTAAAAAAATGATGTTCAGCATTAACTTTCAATTCACACTGACCATAAATGAGAAAGAAGCATGGATATCGTTCAGCAAGTTGTTACAAAATTTGTAGGAAATGCAAAAGACTCAGAATATGATACTATTGTAGATAACATGTTAGAGCCTGAAATTTCACTTTCTGAACAGTCATTCTCGGAAAATTTTAGACATTAGTGAGGAGCAAGGTAAGTATTTTACCAGGATTTTATTAATTTTACCATATTATACGTAAATCATGTTCAATTATCTCGTAAATTCTTCCAAATTTTTCCCCTCACAAATTTCTTTTAGCTACGCCCATGGCTAACAAATCCTTACAAGAGTTATACTACGCTTTCTAATTGGCATATCGAGGGTAAGTCATGGTTCTCTAATGATCCTTGCGCTTCTGAGAAACAAGTCAATAACTTGTGTGTTTTGTCTATCCACTAACCCTTCACTTCTAAAAACAGATATAATTTTCTCGCTTTCTAAAATCTCCGAGAATATAATCCTAAAATATAATTAGGGCTAATCTCGCATGAGCCAAAAAAAATCCTCTCTTTACAGAAAATTTAAGCTCACATACGAATTTCGAAAAGTATTACTTTATTTCTGTATCAGCATTTGAGTTAAGCAGGTTATCCTAGCGGTAAGTTGTTTATTCAGATCATGTCTTGTAACTGTCCCACTAATTTCGATTTTTTTTAAATAATTATAGACTTGGATATCACTTCTGTTTGCCATCGTACCTCGTATTCCGTATCTTCTACCTTCCATCCTGCAGCTTGTTATATAACTCTATGTCGCTCGTTGGATACATAGATATCATCCTGCGCTGCATTACCTATGACACTGTTCGTGTTCCTGTTGCCACAATCGGCGAATTGTTTATTGGCGCTAGTTCGCAATAACTACAGCTTCCCTACCTGAGGATATACCCCTCAGACTCGTGCCACTGTAAACCTGTTAGTACAGTTTGTTACTATATTCGTTTGTTATATTTGACCCAAAAGCCCAGTTTTGTAAGCAGAGACACTAAATCCTGTTGTAAGTGATTTACAACATTGCAATATTTTATTTTTCTTTGTGACAAAGGACTATTTTTATTATAAGTACGGTCAAATTATTGCCGCTTAATTTATATGTATATATTTATTTGTTTGGCTTACCTGTATTAAAATACAAATAGTGTTTAGTTTTAAAAAAAAATATGGTGATCACTAAATATTATTATATGTCCTCAAGGTAGAATAATTTTTAAACTCATTAACTTAGTAATTTGTATCTTTTAGAATAATTTTTAAAATAACGATTTAGTTAATTCATTTCCATAATTTCTTTTCAATCTCTTGAGGATAGTATATTTTCATTATCAATATAACACTGTTAGAGCAAAGGTTTATTCTTTTAAATCTTGAATATGTTTATTCTGTTATTTCAACACATAAGAAGTGATTATTTGTTTTACTATAATTGACATTGTCTCTTTCAGGTATGATTTATTGTGTAACTTTATTAATTTATCTGCATATGTGTATTGTACTCGTATATTATAACCATCTGTATCTTTCTAATATTGTTTTTGTCTTTTTTTCTTTCCGTTTTCGTCACTTCGTATCTTTCCCTTTATCGTTGTTATCTTATTTTCTGCCTATTCTCTTATTTACTAGATTTCCCTATTCCTTTTAAAAATAGGGTGGTGAACAAAATTCTTTTCTCTTTTGTGTTTTTTTCTCCATCTTACTCGTAGTCTAACCCTGTCGAACCCCGACCAAAATACCTCTACCAGACTGAAGCCCGGACTTTAAATACCATTCTTTGTGTAAACCTCATGGGCATGACCCTCATGTAAATCTCAGGAATCATGAAACATTGTTGTAAAATATAATATAGGTAGAGGAAATGGATTTTCTAAAGAGCTATGACCTTGTAAATAGTTGCCTAGATCTAACTGACAACTGGAACGATGCACTGGAAGGCATAAGTGAAAACTGATAAAGTCCGACACATTTATAGGCAAAGACATCAAATATAAAATTACAAATTTATTATTCCTAATAAATATAGGTAAACTTATGGTTAATTATAAATCTTAATGTTTACTAATTTCTTAAATATTAAAATCTAATACCCCCATTACCAGCAAATTAGCATATTACAATATTTTAATGACAATGTAAAATTAGCTCGAGATAGCTTGTAGGTACACAAGAAAAAAATTAAGGCAATTAAAAATCATTTAGGAGTCTAGGACTCAGTTAAATTAATATTAAATCTGCTATAAACATTTATTAAGAGCTATATAAATTTTTATATTTTATATGAATATTTCATTTTTGGTAAAAAAAAGATTAATTTTATCTACTAAAGTGGATTGACACCCAATCACTGTCACTTGTATCCTCTCCTAAGTTTTTTTGGTTAATTTCCATGCTTCATCCAATTTAAAAGTTATATTGAAGACGTCAACTTCGTTTTTTACTAATGTTTATCTGTTTTGAATAGAATTTAGCTCCGGATAATAAGGTGGTAGACGCAACGAAATATACTAGGGCGGTACAATGAGTACTTAGCCTACAAAAGAAAAACGAAAATTTTGGAAAAGTGGCGATTTATTTCTCAACATAGTCCACTTTCAGCTCATTACACTTGACTTAGCTATGCTCCAACTTCTTTAACTCGTCTAAAAAATACGTTTTCTGCAGGTCTGCAAAGTAGGCTTCTGTGGCGGCGATGACCTCCTGTTTCGACTTAAATCTCTGCCTGGCGAGTGTCTTTTTTAAGTTTGGAAACAAAAAGAAGTCACACGGTGCCTAATCTACAGAATACGGTAGATGGGGCAACAGTTCGTAGCCTAATTCGACCAATTTCACTATGACGACGACGGAGGTATGAGCGCACATTTTTCTTCGCTAGAGTCGCTTTTTCTGCAATCCGACGTCAAATCGGCCAAATAATTCAGAATAGTTAAGGACTGTGACTGTCTTGCCATTCTCCAAGTAGTCAACGTAGATCACCACTTGTGAACTTCAGAAAATGGTGGCCATCATCTTTCTGGCCAACAGGACCGTCTTCACCTCCTTTGGAGCTCGTTCGCCGGGTGCCGCCACTGCTCCGACTGTTTCATGGTCCCTGATATGTACCAATGGATTCATGTTTTATCAATGGTTACGAAACGACCTAGAAAACTGCACAAAATATTCCTTCGGATTACGCTTAAATAACGTCAAACACTGCTCTGAAGTGGTATCATAGACAAGTTTCTCATGCCCAAAATTTCACGCAGGATATGACATGCTCGGTCTTTTGAGATTCGTACTGTCTCAACTATCTCGCGTATCTTCAGTAGCCGATCTGGCAATATGAGATCGTGGACTTTTGTCACGTTATCCTCCGTGGTAGCCGATTTCGTGGCACCTGGCCGTGGCTCATCAAAAACCGACGTGCGACCACGTTGAAACTCGTTAAACCATTTTTTGAGGGTTGCCATCGAAGGAGAAGAGTCACCGTACACAGCATCCATGTGCTCTTTGGTTTCGCTGCTCGATTTTACTTGCAAAAAGAAAAATCAAATCACCGACTGATATTGCTCTTTTTCCATTTTTCTAAAATCTGCGGACACACCCTTCACACGCGGTCAAAACAAAACTACGAGTCCAATTCGGCTAAAATTTTGACATTAGCCGTCTACGAAAATGTATTACACGATAGTAGATTTCTCTTGAGATAGTGGCACCATCGGGCGGTGAGGCTAAGTACTTATTGGACTGCCTACGTATCATGTTTCGCTACAATTTTATCAATTAAATATATTTTACAAAGTGGCTTGTGTATTTTTATAATTGTAAATAATTCGGCCTTAGTTGCTTTTGCGGGATGAAAAATATTTCTTTCAGTAAGCCACTTTAACCGTGCATCTTTCTTCCAGGAAAAATTTGAAATGGGTTCTAGGAGTATATTATGATGAGAAGCATTGTCTATTACCAATACGCTTTCTGTTCGGAGCATAGGAATGAATTTTTCTTTTAGCCATTTTATAAAATTGGTGCTATTCATTTCGTTGTGGTAGTCTCCGCTATTTGTCCCCGATTTAAAAATAGTATGTGCCCCAGGTGGAAACCTTGCTTCACCCCTAGCATGAACAATAATAAGCCTTTGACCTTTAGCTACAGGTGATTTTAGACATTTATTTTGACAATCGTCCCATACTTTTGGTACGGTATGTGAACCTTGAAGATTCGTTTTATCACAATATAATAGGCTGTCCCCCGTCTTTGTAGTTTTTAAGTTTTCTTAAATATTCAATTCTTTTTAATTTTATATTATAATAATTATACAGTAAAAAGACAATTATTGTCTTTTTTGTTATATACAGTTTTTCTCCATCTAAATCCTATTTTTTTAGCTACTCTTAACTCTTTACTCTTTTGTGGATTTCAGTGTAAGAATAAATCATTCTTCGAATTATTTCCCCTTCAAACTCGTTAACGAACCTTTTGGAAGTTGAAGGTGTGTTAATAGTTTTTAGAGGTGATTTAAGGCGTTCACCAGGAGATTTTTATATGATTCTTGTAAACTGTATATAATTTATCTACCTTGGCTATTAATACCTTTCCTAGAACTACTCATGTTTCCAGGCTTTGCTATAACAACAGAAATTTAAAATTAGTTAAAAAAAAGACTTATTCAGCAAAGCTATAATTGTTTTATATTATACTATTTTATATTATACTATTATCTATAACATTTTTATTATTAAAGTTACGGAAATACTATAAATCAAATTTTAATTTATTACCTTACCTTCCAACAAATTATTTCACTGCACAAAATATTTTCAAAAATTATTGTCTATAAAAGTCACTAAACTCAGAATTAAAACTAAAATCTATAATAATTAATTAAAAAGGAAGCATGTTTTACTGCACTATTAAAAGATTTTGAGTAGAACTTTAACAGCTGAAACTTTTACCACGAACGGTACAACTTATTTCAGACATAATCTTGTGTTCGGCATCGATATGACTCATAGCTCTTTAAAAAATCCATTACTTCTATTAGGTACACAATTAACTTTTTTTCTAATGTTTACCAACTAAAAAATTATTATTATAATTATTAATTATCATTATAATTATTCAAACTTATACTGATGTTGACATATATGCCACAGCAATTTATATAACCACGCTTATTTTGTGCTTATACTAGCGCTTATTTTGACATTTCTGTCATGCTTATAAACCGGTATATATTTTTAATATATTTTCTATCACTAAGTAGTTTTCTTTTTAATTTAAAATTATTCTTACCACGGATTTCCTCGTGCCAGTGATCTGGCTAATCCCAAACTTCGGACTAACCAATATCACCCTTTCTAGGGTATCTCCCCTAGGACCCGCTGAAAAGCATTTGGCACCGTAACTCGGTAATTGACTCACAATGTCTAGGTAGTGCAGCTTGGCTTGAAGAGCTGTCAGTTGTTTACCCATGCCGGCCATGCTAGAGTGGAGTTTTAGAAAATGGCCGATCAACTTTCGGATCTCCTTCCTTTTGATATTTTCCAGAAGTGAGGCTGGAATAAAACGTTCCAAGCCAAATTCTCTCCTTAAAAATAAAAGTAATTAAATAATTTAATAATAATAATTTATGTTACACATATAAGTAGAATATAGTAGGAATTAAATACATAATAGAAGACATAGAATAAAGTGTGGGTTAGAAAAGACTGTAAAAGGTTTTTTTTAACTTGCGTGTCTACTCTTTGTAACTAATGTCTTGCGTGGAACAAAAAGTACGGCCTGTAAAAGAAGTAAATTATGTCGGCATGAATGCTCCCAAAAACAGTATAAAGGCAACACCAAAAATAATCTTTGGAAAAATGCTGAAACTTGAAAATGTATTTCCTGCTATCGCATTTCAAATGTTAAAACAATAAACGTTTTACTAAAAAATCCTTCTTCCAGTTATTAGCAGACTCATTTTAATGATTATCATAAACAGTACAACATGATCAGAGTGGTTTATACAAACATAAACAAATTCACAAATATACACGGACTCTACTTTCACGAGAAAATCAATAATTGATTAAATTATGACTAGACAGGCTTCCCAGTTAAAATTGCCAGATGCCACAGTTTTATAGGCGCAGAATGTGAAACTGACGATCTTTTAGCCAAAGCAACTTATTTTTTCCAATTGTAACTAATTCATCGGACTAAAACGTATGCACAGTGATATCGTACAATGTAGGTATAAGAAAAGCTGCAGCGGACGCCTTAGAATAAAAATAACAACGTCGTAAGAATACAAAAGATTGGTAAAATAAAGATATTGAAAAATTTGTTACAGTTAATAAAAGGACACAGTAGATAGCTAGTAGTGTGTGCAGACAAATAGATCAAAATACACTTAGGATTGAAGAAGTGAAGCATGGAGAACTCTAAAGTCTTTAAGAATTTACAAAAAAAATCAGCCTAGTAACTTTAGAAAATTGACAAGAGTATTATCAGAATTTTTTTTAAAGACCGACTAGGATTTCTTTTGGACAATTAGGACGACACTTTTAACTCAAAATCTTTCGTGTGGGTCTTTTGCTTTTTCCTGGGTCTTCTTCTGATCATTATTCAGTGTTGATATCATCCATCGTCTCTGATGATATTTTTCAAAAACGTTAATCTATTTCATCTGAGATCTTCCTTTCCTCTCCTATAGGCTAATGATGTAAAAAAAGTACCTACTCGTTACAAAGTAACGTGTATTTGTCCAATACCCAAAGTACCGATTCCTTATTGTTAGAAATATTTGTTACTTTTGGTATAGTCCTACCAGAGATCTAAAAGAGTCATTAATATTTATTATCGATAAGTGTCTACCTACCGCAAGGCAGCGGGGGATCGCCTCTGGACAGAATGGTACTTTTATTTTCGATTTGCATTAATTATTCGATTGGTAGGTGCGTTTAAAAACCGGATCATTGTCTACTAAAGTTATAATTGTTGCAAAAATATTTACATACACTACATATTTACAAAACTTTATCATTTCTAAATAGAGTACAAAAAGAACACGAGATAAAATTATTTTCAAAATTGAGGTGTGTCTAAAAGCTGGTTTTATACCGTTATCAACTAAATTTAAAAATATTTACGTTATATTCACATAGTGAAACTGAATTGTATTTTTGTTTAAATGTAAGTACTTTTTGAATTGTACTTACGTTATACGATCCTTTCCAGAGGCGATCCCCCGCTGCCTTGCGGTAGACACTTATCGATAATAAATATTAATGACTCTCTTAGATCTCTGGTAGCACTATAAAGATAACCAAACTATATAGTAAACTAAGCGAAATACCCGGATGTCCGTCACTCAAAACAAAACCAATTCTTTGTCAACGGGCATGTCAGTAATCAGGCCTTCGAAAGATAAACCGAGACGGCGCCGGCGATGCAGTGTAATGTAAAGACCAACGATGGTGTTACATCTATGTAAAGACTAAAGACGCCTGCCGAAATAGGTGGCGGTTTCTTTGATATTGACACTATTTATTACTTGCAACTGTAATAAAAAGAAACTTACTGTTTTTTAATTATAAGTGAAAGGATCTATAATCTATTTCTAATGAGTGTAGAGTAATAAAATCTCATGAAGTATTCAAAAGCGCTACAGGGTAATCCGTCAATAATCCGTCAACAAATTCCGTCCGCATTGCAAAATTCTGTCGTTTCATAAAGAGCAGGTAGGTATCACCCTGTTTTAAGGGATTAGTCCATTGTTATCGACAGATAAACACTGAGCCAGAGGCGCGCTAGTGGGTTAATTGACAAAAGAATATGCATTCTTAAAAATCATATTAAAGGAAATAAAAATGTAATACAGCAGAACAGTGTTATTAAAAAAATATAAAATGTAACAATAAAATATATACGAACCGAAATCGGGAAATACTCACAAACACACACGAATGAACTTTACATATTGAAACACTTGTGGGGAGTTTAAATCAATTTATTCACAAAAACTACAAAAACTTTACTGGATACGTTATTACAATTCTACATCACTATAGTCTTCATCCGAAGAACTGTCATCATCCCCTGGTGTTATAATTATAGGGTCAACCACCTGATTGACCAAGTTGTCCAGTTCCCACATTTTATCTTCCTCTTTTAAAACATGCTGGATTGCTTTTTGCCAGTTTTCTGATGTGATTTCCATAATGGCTTGATCAAACAATACCTTGACATCTTTCATTTTAAATGTGGTATTGTGCCTTGCAACATATCCTTTAACTTGTGCCCATATAAGTTCTATGGGATTTAATTCGCAATGATATGGCGGTAGGCGTAGCACAGTTACTTTATACTTTTCTGCTACATCTTCTACGGCATATTTTATGAAGCGAGATTTATGTTGTTTTACTACAGCTAGTAGTTCCTTCTTTATTGAATTCGTCTCAAACTGAATACCTTTATTTGACAGCCAGTTAATAATTTCTTGCTTTCTCCAAGCTGAAGTTGGTACCTTCTCTATGCGCCTTGAATGGTAGCTTGCATTATCCATAACCACGACCGAATCAGCTGGAAGAAATTTTAACATTTCCCCGAAGTAGTCTTCGAAGACATCCGAATTCATGTCCTCATGATAATCTCCCGTCCGACACGACTCAAAGCTTAACAAACCTTCTTTTAAAAATCCTTCTTCGCTTCCAATGTGAGCAATTATAAGCCTCTTCCCTTTTCCCGAAGGCACTTTAATACCCGTCGAAAGGCCTTCTATGAAAGCTTGGCGAGCACTTGTTACATTTTTATCTTGCCACATTTTTTGGACTATATAACCTTCGTTTATCCACGTCTCATCAAGATAAAAAATTTTCTTGTGCTCTCTGCGGTACTGTTTTATAGTTCTCAAATATTTTCGTCTCCAGCAAATGATTTCATCACTTTCCAGTAATAGTGCCTTTCGATTGTGCTTTTCCCAGGAAAAATTCATACTTTTTAAAGTTTTCCATAAAAGTTTTCTGGATATCAAAGGAATATCGTTATCTTGGCTTATCTCCATTAGTATTTTGTCAAGGGTGGGTATTTCCTTTTTAAAATAAAACGAATGAACTTTTCTTCGAATGTCACGTTTGGTGTCTTCACCTAAGATTTTTATTGGTCTTCCTGATTTTCTCTTGCATGGACTTAACTGGCCTGATATCTTTCTTTCTCGCAATAATTTAAAAGTCGTGGACTGTCCAATTCCAGTCATTCGGGCACATCGCTCAACACTTTCTTGCACAGACAAACTAGGGTGATCGTGTTTTATGCAATCATATACATTTAAAATTATAACTTTTTCACTAACAGATAGCGGAGAATTTTCTACACCTCTTTTCTTTGGAGTAAATGTCGCCATTTTATAACTTTTTCACTATTTCTATATCACAATATTACTGTACGTTTAATTGGTGTAGTAACAATTACTAACTCGAATGTCGAATGTCGAATGATAATAATAAAATAAAAGAGGGATTATAATGAAAGTGTAAGTAAAACCTCATTACGCGTTATTAGTCTTCATGTTGATTTATTTTAGTTCTTAGTAATATTAGGAGGTGCGTCATACCCTTATCAGTTTCTTCTAATGCTTTTATTCGTTCAGTAAGGAAGTGAATTTGTTTTTATAAATAAAAATGTAATTAGCTTTAATGACCATATAATGGAATACGAGTTTGAAGAATAAGTTAATCGAAAAATTAAATAAAATTGGTTATCACAAAATATCCAAAATATGATATTTTGAGGTACATCAATTTTTGACGACGAAGTTGACATCCGTCCATTTGCCTACGCCCATGACGACACCGAAATTCAGGCAAATTTTATGACACTTCATGATTTATTACTCTACACTCATTTGAAACCAATTATAGGCAGAACGATGGTCCAGACAAAGAATCTAATATTTTACTTTGTTAGTTTAAAATATTTGTTGGCTTTAAGTGGATGGGAGTTAATAACTGACTGAGAGGCTTCGTTTTGCATTTGATTATTGGTCTTATATAATTTGTTTCGAGTTTTTTTAAATTATATAATACTAAAACGAATTTTCAAAAAAGAATTGCTGCTTGGATACATTTCGATACAATTTCCAATGAAAAAGCTAAATGTAATATTTGTAGAAACATTTGTTCTTACAAAAATGGAAGTGTTACAAATTTACAAAAACATATGAGAAATAAATACCCCACTATAGACATAAATGACACAAGACGAGAAAGTGGGGAAATTGGACAAACGGAGAATAAAAATATTGATCATATTCATGAGCCAGATCAAGCGCTATTTGGAGTATCTGGTAAGCAAACTTTAAGATTAACATCGTCATCATTATTTTTGCCTTTATTCCTATGCGGGTCTACCTCTCTAATTATGTTTTTCCATAAGATTCCTTCTTGGGTATAGCAATATCAATCCCCCTTTACCGACATATGTTGCCGAAGTGTCTCCCCAGGTCTTTTTTGTCTTCTTCTCCTACCCCTTCCAGAAACCTGCATATCAGCAATTTTTCGTATTTGGTGATTAACATATCTACGTTGAACATGATTAAACCATCTTAATCTATACTTTCTCATCTTGACAACAATTGGTGCCACCCCTAATATACTTATTCCTAATTATATCCTTTTTTGTCACTCCATTCATCCATCTTCATCATCATCATCATTCTGGCTTTAGAACCCTACGTGGGTACTAGCCTCCTCAAGAATTTCTCTCCAGTCGTCCCTATCCATCGCCTTTCTCCTTCAAGCACGTATTCCAATTATATTTCTCATGTCTTCATCTTTGTTATCAAGGAACCTTGTTCTAGGTCGTCCTTTTCTTTCTGACCAATGAGTCTATCAAGGACCGTTTTTTTTAGTTGGGTCATTTTGTTCCATCCGCATTACATTCCCTATCCACCTCAGACGCCCTATCTTAATATGTTTTACGATATCAGGTTTCTGGTATATTCTATAAAGTTCGAAGTTGTATCGTCTTGTCCACACTCCATTGTCATTCACTGCTCCATAAATTCGCCTTAGTACTTTTCGTTCGAAACATCCTAACATGTTTTCATTATTTTTGTGAGAGTCCAAGTCTCTGAACCATATGTTAGGATTGGGCGTATTCATTCATCCATTATCCATTCATCCATCTTAGCATACTCATTTCTATCATATGCATTTGTTGTTCCTCTTTCAATTTTAACTGCGTTACATTCATTTCCGTACATCATAGCTGGTCTTATGGCTGTTTTATAAAATTTTTCTCTCAGCTTCATTGGAATTTTTCTGCCATACACCTCTCGCTTCCTTCCACTTCATGCATCCAATCCTAATTCTACTGCATGAATCTCTGTATGTATCTTATTACTCTGTAACACTAATCCTATGTACTTAACACTATTACTTTTCACAATTATTTCACCATCCAAAGATATTATTATATTTGTACTAACTTTTATCTTTAAATCGACATTCCAAATACTCTGTTTTTTCTTAAAGTCTTAAACTTTTTGCTCAAGAGCTTGTCTCCACTATTCGATTTTGGAATGGTGGTAGATCTGTGTCCGACCTATTTTCTTGACACTTCGTTGGACCATTACCAGGTCTCTTTATTCTCAAATTTCTTTCCTGACGTTTTTCCAAATATTTCAATAGCAGTATCTCTAATGATACTGGCCATCTTCCTTCAAATTGTATTAGGAGTTCTTCTCATGTTCCAACACATTTTTTCTTCTATTCTTGCCCTGAATAGACCTTCTTACTCATGTTTCAACATCCACCACTTGATTTTATGTGATACCCTCCGATAAATCATCTCCTTATTATATATCTTATTATTTTGTCGAATATTTACCATTTACTACTCTCCCACTTTTGTCATTTTCCTAATCTATTTTCCTGCTCGTGACTCTTTGACTGTTAAATGCAGGATTTATTTTTTATTAACATTTGAGAATTTATTAATATTATTGTTTGCATTTGTTCAGACTTGTAAACCATAAATGAAAATAGGGAGTATACACTAGTAAATATAATATTTGTAGGTACTATTATATTACATTTGTATTGTAACTTGTTTGTATATTTATTTACTTACTCAACCGTTTTGACTGTCAGCTTAGAAGCTTGCACATTGTGAGCTAGTGCATGTTGATAGATATGCAGAGCAGCCAACCTAAGGGCCGTATCATATTGAAGCTCTGGGGCAAAACGCTCTTGAATGACGTCATTGCAGCACTGTGTGTATAGATAGTCTAACGCGTGAAGATCTTTTTGTGCCAAGGCTGCTGCTGAAGCTGGAACGAAGGCTACCCTGAAGAGACATCGTAGCTTGTGTGCTCCAGGTCTAGAGGCTATCTATAAGAAAAAAAAAATTGGTATTAATGGATTGTTACGACCAAAAATGTTTTTACTGCTATACATTTGCCCTACAGTTGTTATAAAAATAAAAAAATGGCGAATATATTGTATTTATGTGTTAACTTTTTGAACATAGAGGATTTTGTTAAAATCTTGTTGACAAACAGTTGAAGTATCACAAACCAGATTTTTTAGATTGGTATCACTTCATATAAATTATCAAATTCTGAACTGAACTCAATTAAAAAATGTTTTAAGTCGGATGCCTAAAAAAAAAGATAGAGCATAAGACTATTAAAAGTTATGGGGATGGTACAGATAAAACAAAAAGTCTTATCAGCGAAAAACTGCAAGCCCCTTGTGAAACGTTCTAATCTAGTCAAATAGTAATAATATCAAAAATAGTACCATATGAAAGGAATGAATAAGATAAAAATTTTGTTATGTAGAAAAGTTAACAAGATATGAAAAGCGCATAATAATTAAAGGGTGGATAATATGCAATTTTTTGCATTTTTTTAACACTTCGGGGAATTATTTGCATATTTTATCAAACTTACCTGAACCTTACTCTGTTATTCGTTTAAAGGCTAGGCACTTTCAATTGAAAATATTTACGATATTTCTGCCTGGAGAGATTACAAAGGTTTTATTATTCATCTTTATCTTTATTGTCTGTGATTTTAGTTTAACCATAGGTCTATTATTCTCGACAAATTTACTATTGTAAATCCTTTAATATACTTTACTACTATACGATTTTAATGACGGCACAATAAACATTTTCAAAATCGCTTTTACGATTTTTCAATTAAGAATGCATCGACTTCATCTATAATTTCATTCTTAGTAATTCTTCGAAATATGTATGGTAAAAGATCCCATTGCAGGATCACAGTTCATCAAAGTCACATTTGTAAATACATTTAAAATTAGTAGAATATATTGATAATAGGTTGCCATTCAAAAATTATTTTTTATTCAATTAATAGTAATTAGTTTTTGACAAATATTATATTTCGTTCATTTATTTTTTAAATAAAATACGCTGCTATACATTCATGCAATACGTATATGCATGTTTTTTATTTCAAATTCAAGCTCATTTTTTCTTAATATGATGAGATACGGTTTCCTGAGAAAAAGTGGTCGCAAACTAGGGTTGTCAGCTGTTAAAAACGCGAGGTATCAACGACATTGGTTTGACAAGTGATAATATGTATATTATTATATATCTATCGACGTATGATTTAAAGAAACTCACTTCAAATCAGTCGCGTTGCGCGCTAGCTGTCTTTTACTCTATCTTTGACACTTCGCGTTTTTAACATCTAGCAGCCATAATTTGCGACCATTTTTTCCAGTCAACCTTATATCCTTGGGTAGGTTAACGGTTATTTTAACACATAACTTTTTTGTCTTTAACTTTTAAGCATTTGTGATAGTAGTGTTACAATAGATGATGACGCATCGTATGGCTCAGAACTGTTAACAGTCTCTAAATCAGATGGAGAAAAGAAAATTAAGGAAATTTCTTCAGCCGATTTGGAGTGCCTTTGGAGATCCATAGTGACCAAGGTAGGAACTTCGAAAGCAATCTATTCCAAGGAATATGTGATAGACTAGGCATGAAGAAAACAAGAACTACCGCGTATCATCCGCAATCGGATGGTATGTTAGAACGAATGAATAGGACAGTTGGCAAGTATTTGACAAAGATAGTGTCCGATCATCAGCGAGACTGGGACCAATATCTTTCGTTCTTCAAAATGGCCTACAGATCTGCTGTTAACGAATCAACAGGCCAGATACCAGCCAGAGTCCTATTCAGACGCGAAATGCGACTACCTTCTGATCTAGAGTTTGGGTGTCGACCTGGAGAAGATGTAGAAGGCGAAGATTATGTGATTGAATTACGAAGAAGAATGGACGATGTACACGAGTTGGTCCGTTCCCATCTTCAGATCGCTAGCGACCGAATGAAGAAACGGTACGATACACAAGCCAAAAAGGGGTGCTTTAAGAAGAACGACAAAGTCTGGCTCTATAGTCCCAAAAAGCGAAAAGGTTGTTCTCCCAAATTGCAGCAGTTTTGGGAAGGTCCATACCTCATTATGGAGAAGATCAACGATGTCATCTACCGAATAAGCAAGATTCCGAGGGGAAAGCCGATGATAGTACACCATAACCGGCTGGCGTCTTTCGAAGGTGACCACGACGTAGATGAAGAAGTGTAAACCAAGTCCAAGATGTGTCTGACCTCACGTTTGAGGAATTCATGGATGCCTATGGAGGTACCGGTAAAGCAAGACATGGTGTTACCACTGAAGAAAAGCAAGATCTACTCTCGCTTCCCGATGACTACTCGCTGGCCCTTACCATCCCGGCCAGTATCAAAGACGCACCAGGGTTGGCATCCGTATTTCGAAGGAAGTTCGGTCGAGTTGCAGAGCTTCAATGCCAAGTGCTACCTCCCGGGAAAGCCTTGAAACTCCAAGATGCATCACGTTACCTTTTCTACCTGGTAACAAAAGACACTGCCCGTGACCAACCTACCTACCGAGATGTATGGGAAGCCTTACTTCAATTGAGAAAACACGTACTAGAGTCCGACGTGCAAAAGTTAGCCATGCCAAAGTTAGAGTGCCGCCAATTGGATTGGAGGGTTAACCGAAGTATGGTGGAGGAGATCTTTAAAGACACCGAAGTCTAGGTGTTAGTCTGTTGCAATCCGCATAGTTACTGGTGCGGAGAGAAAACCGTCCCTTGTCATTTTTATACAACTGGAAGTTGTAAAAGAGGGTCCAGTTGCCGATACCAGCATACCGTTCCAATTCCAATCCCGACAAGGTTCCAGGAGGAACCATCTTTTAAGAGGGGGGCAATGTTACAATAGATGACGACGCATTGTATGGCTCAGAACTGTAAACATATTTATTACTAATATCTTTTCTATTAAAGTATTTTCTAGATCACACACCGGCCGGCGGAGACGCAGGTAATAACCGATGGGTCCCCCTCCGATAAAAAACCAGCCTGAGTTCCCGTTCATTCGAGGCAATTCTTGTCAACACCGCCACGATCGGTCTTCCCTAATGTTTGTTCGAGCCAATTCATCTCTGCTTCTAGGGGATTCCGAAACTAACGGAGTTTTATATTTAAAGAGGAATTTTGTTGTAAACAAAACAGTTATTTTTTGAACATCGCGTCGCGTTTTAAAATGTAACGCACGTATTATAATAAATGTAGATAAATTATATAATTATTGGTGTAATATAAATTAGATAGATTGTGCAAATAAAGACTTTAAATAAATTTTTAAGTGTTATAAGTGTAGAAACTTGATTAATAAATAAAAACAATAAATTAGAATTAATAAAAACATAACAGTAGATTATTAAATTTACAGGTATTCTAGTACTAGGAGGTACTCTTAATTTAAGTCTGCATGATACATTGTTTTTTTTAGAAAAATCGATTTAAAAATTGTTTGTTTTCGCCGTGAAAGTTAAATTAATAGGTAACCTAATTAATTTTATTAATTATCTTTTGTTTTAATACATTGCAGCACACAATTCGTGAAAAAAGTTTGGGAAAAAAATGCATAAAAGCAAATTGAGACAAAATTTTATTTGCTGGTTTTTTAAAAACAAAGTATTTATTACGATGAAACGAAACTAACACGAAAGAATAAGTATCAAAGGTAGATATTTACAAAATATGCTCGATCTGATGACCATCTGTACGCATAAATTTGCCCTTTTGCTTAGAGAATGCCGAATTCTTGTAAAAAAGTTACTACTATATTCGTTGCAAGCATCTTGTATCCTTAGCCAGAGTTGTGCACGATTTTGTATCGAAACGGAACTAACAAATTCTTTTATGCATCGCCAAATACAATAATCGCAATTATTCAAATCCGGCGACCTTGCTGGCCAAGCAACTGGACCGCATCTTTTAATTCGACTGCTAAAGTGGGCCAGACAGCCGTCATGTAGAAACCATAAGTTTTGCCGAATATTTAAAGGCACATCATCTAACAAATCAGATAATACATTTTGCAGAAAATGTAAGTAATCAGCACCATTTAAACGAGCAGGCAATTCCACAGGTCCAAAAAGATAATCGTCAACTACTTCTATCCAGACGTTTATGCTAAACTTATGCTGATTCTTAAATTCTTGAACGACGTGGGGATTGTTACCATCGTACGAATAATAATGTGCATTATGTACATTAAAAATTCCATTTTGTGTGAATGTAGTTTAGTCGCAAAACAAAATGTGTCTGAAAAAATCTTCATTTTGATTTTTCTGGTTTTGTGACCATCTAGCGAATTTTTCACGAGCAGAAAAATCTCCTAGTAGTAAAGTTTGTAAATTGTAAAATGAAAAAAATATACATTTTTGTTGCGTAAGATATTTCCCATGGAAGATTTTAAAATTGTGGGATACATGGCAGATAGTCTTCGAATTCTAATTTTTGAATTTTTCCAAACTTCCATTAAATGAAACTGCTGTTGCATCATTATGTTGGCTTGTTTAATTATCTTTTGGGACCACTGAACCTGTTTTTCTTAATATTAGTATTACATCTCATTTCGTCATAAACTACATTATCAGCGTATTCCTTATTAGTAAAAACCATTATCGTTAAATTAAAATTGTTGTATTTAAATGAAACTACGTGAAAAACTAAAACATAGTCTTCGCGAACTGACACCAATTTGACAATAAAAAATGCAGGTTATACTTCTGTTGACAGTTCAAAGCCAACTAATGCAAAAAATATTAATTTAATCTTCATGACGATTTTTCTAGAAAACAGTGTATCCTACAGACTTAAAGTTAGAGTACCTTTTAGTACTGGAATACTTGAAAATTTATTAATCTACTATCACGAATGCCTAAAGACAAAAAAGTTATGCGTTAAAATAACCATTGATCTACCCAAACGAACGCCTATAACCGATACTAGAAATTCGCAATTATTAATGAAATCGATGTAATTCTGATTGATAAATAATCGTACCAGTTTTCATTTTTCTAAATAGAATCGTTCTTGAGGTATTAAAAAAAAACTAATTACAAGGCGCCATTTTCAAAGAGCTCTACTCCCTTAGGAAGGGAGTAGTGAATTGGGTTAAATTGTCTTAAAATTATATGAGGAATCTCTGGTCTTCGTTTGTTAGGAGAGTTTCTGGACACCCTGTATATCCAGCAAACGCAATGTTGGTTCGGTTTATACCTGTTTCCCTTTGGACTTTCCCCAAAACTAACCTAAAATAAATGGATAACAGTAGATCAACAGTAGTATCTTGTATCACATTTGAGTATACATTTTTTTTAATTTCATTATTTATTTCTCCTGATATTCTGTTCTTTAAAGAATCAATTTTAACATTTAGAATTTATCTGCCTATTTTCAAATCTTTTATGGATTTGAAGAATTTTTTTCTTTTGGTAACTTTCACCTGATAAACATTTGCTTTATCTGACTACTTCTTCCATTTTTATTTTCCATCTGTTTTTTAATCATCTTCGATTTATGTTGCAAATATTTGATATCACATTTAGCAACATTATGCCACTATCATTTTTGCTTCCTTTCTCTCATTATTACTTTGAACTTTATCAATCATTCGCAGTTATCGCCTCCTGGGCTTTTATTAATCTTGATTTCTTCGTATCTTCTTCTTCAGCCTTAAGTAATCCAACTTTGGACATAGGCCTCCCCCAAATCAATCCAGTGTCTTCTATTTTGCGCCACTTGCTTCCAGTTGTGTCCTCCGATCTTCTTAATATCATCAGCCCATCTCATTTGTGGTCTTCCTCTGCTTCTCTTTCCTAACCATGGCCTCCACTGTTGTATTTCGTGGTTCCATCTCTTATCCTTTAGTCGGGCATTGTGTCCTGCGAAGCTCCATTTTAATTTGGCAGCATGTTCTCCTGCGTCTTTTACTTTCGTTTTGCTTCTAATCCATTTGTTTGTTTTTTTGTCTATAAGTTTCACCCCGAGCATTGATCTTTCCATTGCTCTTTGTGCTTTTACTATTTTATCCATATTGGATTTCTTCGTATACCATTGTCTTTATTATTTGTGGCAAAGGTTTCCTCTTGTATTTAACGTAAGCAAAAAAATCATATTCCACGAAAATGCCTGGACTTAAAATTCTGCCGAACGATGGAAGAGATTATTGAAGGCTTGAAAGCCATAAGGGCCTACAAAACTGATGTTAGTAGAAAATATCCATAATTGGTTGTAATCTTTTAGTATACTTACCTTCACTTTTGTGTTTCTACTGTATTTTTTGGTTGACTTTTGGTAAATATATTTTGGTTTTTTTTTTATTAAAGAGACTTCTTAAGACCTAATGTCTAATGATAGTTCACGTAATCGGTATATAAATTGGAGATTGATGTGCTTCCTGAAGCTCCAATCCCTAGTCTTAAAGCTTTATTGGAAATTAAATTTAATTTTAAAGACCATTGTTGAGGAGTTGATGGTAAATCATAGAACTGTGGAAGTAGTGCTTGGAACTTTAAAGAATATATGGTCGATCTAATGAACGATCTAAATACTAAAAATCTGAATACTAAAGATTATTATTATTATTTTTGCACTATTTTAAAGAGAAGCTTTGGTACTGCCGTCGTATTGCTTTTTCTCTATAGTAAAATGCTAAGCAAAACATCTCTACTGATGCCCTGCTATCACCCGATTCCCATTATTTCTCTCACACATTAATCGGGAACAATACCCCCATACTAATCAACACTTTCAACTCTCTGCTTTAGCGAGGCTTCCATCTTGCTCGCGTCGTCTGTCTTTAATTTGCTCCTATTTCGACCTGCGACAGTCACTTGGTAGGAGAGGAACTGGTAAAATTGAGTTTTTTTTTTTTTTTTTTATTTTTGTTATGTTGTTATGTTATTTTTTTTTGTTGTCACTAGTAGACGACAAAAAACTCAATTTTATCAGTTCCTCTCCTACCAAGTGATGTAGTGCCAATAAGCCTCCTTTTTAAAGTTTTATGTCTGTTTTGTCCTTTTAGTTGTGTTCTGTTTGTTCCTAATTGTTTTTAGTTTTATAATTTTAACATTTGACATCACAATTTTCTGCCAAAACAGAAATCAAATGCTTTTTATCAAAAAAATTTGATAATTACAAGTCAAAGAAATTGCACACCCACAAAATAGTACAACTAATTTCATTCATTGTCATAAAACTGTCCTCTTACTGTGAAAAATTTCAATAAATTAACACACATTTCTAAAATATATCTCTTGAATAAATATAAATAACTTTAATAATTTAAATAATATAAAACATCACTTTCATTTAACAAACAATCACATATACCTTACTCGTATTTCATTTGTTAACATCTCTCCCCTCAAGAAACGTCCTCGTTAATTCTCAGACAGTTACAACATTAACCGAAGATCACCTATTATCAGCAATACAGGATAGTTTAAACTATGTATCACAAATCATTATCTAAAAATTCTTGTACGGGCATCAGTTAATTTACTTTGTACCGTTTGACCTGAAGATGCTTTACAAAGCTTATAAAGCGAAATCGGTCGTTTTGGTAGTAAAATTAAATTGATTGTGAGTAAGTCTTATTTTATTTCTTTTACCTATTTAAAATATCATTTAAAATTTAAAAATACCTACAGAAACCATAGAATGAATCTTCGCGTTAGTCTACAGTACCGCCTACTGTACCACTCTTTTAAATTAAACTATAAACTCTGTTGACTGCAGAGTCACTCTACAACAATATTATTTTTTGAAACTAAGCAAATTCGCCTCTTTTTCTGTGACATTGTAAGTTGAGCTTGTCGCTTTACCATCTGAGATCTGAAAATATATTCTGTAAATATACTCTCTAAATATTTTCTCCCAATTGGTGGTTCACACATATTTTTATAAAGTAAATATCGTTTGTAAATTTTGTATATCGTTGCTGATATTATTTTTATATGGTGATTTCAGATCGCTATGTGTTTGTGGTTGGGAAATTGACTGTGAAACCTTCGGTTTCATTCGCTATAGATCAGCTATGTAAATAAGATTTAAAATGGGTCTCAAAATACTTTGGTGTCGCGGTTTAACATTATCGTAAGCACCCTGTATCCGTAAAATCTTATATACTAAACTGTTTTAACAATGATTTTGTGGAATCAGATCTAATTTTCTTCTTCTTCTTCTCTTTATGTAAACATGACTGTGTCTGTTTTTCAATGTGCCTCCAGTAAGTTGTCGTTCCATCGTTTTCATGGTCTTCCTACTGATCGTCTTCCTATTGGAGAACCGTCTCTTGTCTTTGCTGTATTTGTTGTCATTCGACCTATATGATCGTTTCATTTTACTCTTCTATTTCTTTCTCAGTCCTCGATGTTCTCCACCTTGCATCTACGTCGTATATCTGTACTTCTAGCTCTATCCCATAGTGTTTAACCATCAATTTTTCTAAGTGTTTCATAATTATTGGTCCGATGACTGTTTTGTATATTCTGCCTTTCATTTCTTTCCCGATATTTTTATTTCTCTATATTGTTTCATTCAGGCCAGTCAGTTTCTTATTTGTTCTATTATCTGACCTTCCAGCTCCAATTTACATCCTATTAAATTTGCTGTTATAACCATGCATTTGGTCTTTTTTTGGGGAAATTATTTTAACATGTTAAATTTTCTGACAGTTATATTAAATTGGTGCAGTATACGTTGTAAATTATCTTCACTTTGAGAGAATAGTATTTGCATCGTCTGCATAGTAGATTATTTTAAGTTTTTTTTGTCCCATTTGGTATCCATTTTAGTTCTTACTTTTTTTATTATTTGGTTGAACAATAGAGGACGTAGAGAATCTTCCTGTCTTATCCCATTACCAGCTTCAATAGGGCCAGTTAGTTCTTCTTCTACTTTTGCTTTTATTGTGTTATTTTGGTAGATCTTGATTAGCTTGATCTCAATTCTTAAAGAATTCTGTTTTGTTTTATTATTTTAGAACTAATGTAAATTGTCTCAATTGCTTTCTTAGTCAAAGAATATATTATTTGTGAAAAAAATATTTACCCAATCAGCTATTTGGCATATGTTCTGTAATTTTTAAATGCGTTCGAAAAGTAAATCTACGGTCCATCAAGATTTATGTAAACAAAACTGTGGATCAATTACTTTTTCTTTATTGGAATTTAAACAATTAGGGTTTTGAATTTTTTCAAAAATTCTTTTAAAACTATTAAAAAACAGTAAAGGATGCGTATTTATAACAATTTAACTATTTTCAAATTAAAATATATACATTGTGTAAAAGCCAAATGGAATAAATTCATTATTTAGGTTACTGTACATATTTATAAAAAGTCCCGAAACACGTCAAATTTAAATTATAACTTGACATTCTTTAACGTGAAAATGCAACCCCTACCTTCAACCCCCTTAGAATGACAGGTACAACCCCCAACTTTTAAAATGG
The DNA here is from genome assembly GCF_040954645.1 of Diabrotica undecimpunctata. NCBI lineage: Eukaryota > Metazoa > Arthropoda > Insecta > Coleoptera > Chrysomelidae > Diabrotica > Diabrotica undecimpunctata. The sequence goes on along the minus strand of NC_092803.1, from coordinate 73,838,803 downwards.
GAAGTATAGGCTTGTGATATATCGTTTGAAAGGTCTTTTCATTCTCCATTCTAAAATGTTGTCGCTTTCAAGTTTATTAAGATTAATTAAGATAAAATAAATTAAAATCATGTGGTTACGAAATTCGCTACAATACAATCAAAAACTAAAATGTAATGCAAAACGTAATAAAATGTAGAACACGAAAAAGAACTATGAATGTTAATGAAGTAAATGTTCAAAATGTTCACCGCGAACGTCTTGGCAACATCCTAATCTCAAATAAAACTGTCTTCTACCATTATTTATTTATTTATTTAACATAACAGGCGTGATCGACCTAATCGCAAGCGTTATTCGTTTTTTAAGTCATTTAAATCAGAAGGTTTAGTTTTGTACACATGGCTCTTCACATATCCCCATAAAAAGAAATCTAATAATGTAAGATCAGGTGATCGCGCTGGCCATTCAATCGATCCTCGCCTCCCTATCCACCGATTGGGAAATATTGTATCGAGGTACTGCCGGACATTAAGTTGGTAATGTGGTGGTGCTCCATCCTGCTGAAACCATATCGTATTCGCTGGAACTTGAGGGTTTCCTGGATCAGGATATAAATTTGCCAACGTTGGAATGACATCATTTTGAAGTAGTGCCAAATAATTGTTGCCATTCAAGTTGCCCTCAATGAAAAAGGGACCAATGATATTGTTTCCTACAATCCTTGCCCAAACATTAACCTTTTGAGGGTATTGAGTGTGTTCTTCTCTCACTCAGTGAGGATTTTCCGTGGCCCAGTAGCGGCAATTTTGCCGATTAGCATGACCATTAAGTGAAAAAGTACACTTATCAGAAAACATAACGTCTTCTAATTGGATAATATTGTTATCCAACATGTCCATCATTTGCTCACAAAAAAAAGTTCTCCTATAAAAATCGTCTTCCATGAGCTCCTGAGTAGGTATCATCTTATAGGGTTGCAATTTATTTTCTTTTAATATGTTTACTATCGATGTATGGCTAGCATTGAATGTAGTGGATGCCTGTCTACTCGATGTATGTGGATTTTCCTGAAACTCAAGCAACACATCTAATTTGAGTTCATCACTCAGTGCATTGGCAGCTCCTTTTTTTATCTACCTTACATGACCAAACTCGCGAAACTGCTTCTCTATTTTACTTATTGTTCCTTGGGATATAGGCGGTAAATTAGGAAATTTCTCATGAAATAGGCGAGTTACTTCCTGTTGTGTTCGGGTGTTATCTCCGTAACCAATCATTTGTAAAACTGTTATTTTATGCATTTCCGTTAATCTAACCATTTTTCAGAATTGAATTGAACGAACTTTTTACTTAAATTAAAATACTGACAACTTAAATAAAACAATTTACTAATGCGTGTTAAAATAACGTTGCCACGGAAATTCTTTAAAGTTTTTTAATGGTTACCATCCAAAAACCACATTGCTATGGTTTTTGTTCACTTTCTCATTATCAAAACCTAAACGGGAAATAAGTTTTGAGTATATTTTAGCGAATTTCGGTAACCACATGATTTTAATTTATTTTATCTTAATTAATCTTAATAAACTTGAAAGCGACAACATTTTCGAATGGAGAATGAAAAGACCTTTTAAACGATATATCACAAGCCTATACTTCCTATTTTAAAAATTGGGAGTTGTACCTGTCATTCTAAGGGGGTTGAAGGTAGGGGTTGCATTTTCACGTTAAAGAATGTCAAGTTATAATTTAAATTTGACGTGTTTCAGGATTTTTTCTAAATACGTACTGTAACCTAAATATTGAATTTATTCCATGTGGCTTTTACACACTGTATAATATTATATTTTGTTATTTAAAAACCATATTAAAAACAAGATCGTGCCGTGCCTACTATACAGTTTTATTGTTTGTTTTTAAGATTATACGAATTATTTTGATTATGAATTTATTGGTTTCAGGACCGCACTTAACAATATTTAATTTGTGTTTAGGTTAACTTCTTTAAGGACGAAGTCTTCTTTTTCTTGATGTGCCTATCCGTGACGATTGTTGGGTATCATTATGACAATCTTTATCTTGTCTATAGCAATGCAGAAAATCTGTACATATGTCGTGTTTAATCAGATTTTAAGATTTTTTGATCAAGATATTCTTCTTTCTGGACCTTTCCTTCCAAATATTTTTTCCCAGTAGGATGGCTTTTAGGAGAGTATATGGATTCGTTTCGCATAATGTGTCCGAAGTACTATAGCTTTCGAGATTTGATGCTGTTCAGTGCCTCTCGACTCGTCTTCATTGTTCTGAGGACCTCTTCATTTGTAATTCGGTCAGTCCAGGGGATCTTGAGTATTCTCGAATATAGCCTCATCTCAGACGCTTCCAATCTGTTGCACATATAGATATTCGTTTAAGGTCCAATTTAACATCATGAAACAGAACAGAGAAGACGTATCAACGCAGTATTCTTATTTTATACCAAAAGAGAGATTGTGACGATTGTGTGTGATGGAAGAAGGCCCTTATCCGCTTAAAAGTGGATCTAGATCTTCATTTATTATGGTGCCGAGGTAGTTGTAGTGCGTTACCCTTTCTAATGGCATTTGGTGACATAGAGCTGACATTCTGTTATCTTCTTCTTGGTGATTATCATGAGCTATATCCTCTTTACATGTATATTGTCCATATTGTTGACTGTAGTACGTGATTTTGCCCATAAGGGCTTGTAGGTATTCTACATATTCTTCTGTATATCCAATGTTGTTTAACCGGTACCCGTTTAGTAGAATGCCTTATTCAATTTAGTGCAAAGCTTCTCTAAATATTTGTTCAGCGTAGGGACAGATATATACAACGGAGAATACTCAACATTAAGCTCAGCGATTTCATATCTAATAAAGAAATAAGAAGACGATCAAAAGTAACAGATATCCATAATATTGATATTTCAAAATGGCACTAAGAAAGAACACATCGGAAGGATGGGAGGGCACCGTTGGGAGAAGCTAAATGTTTAATGGCCCCCAAGGGCAAATAAATAAAGTACATACAGACCTTAAACCAGATGGATTGATGACACATAAGGTATAGAAATAATAATTGTTGCATGAGGGCAAAATATTTAGAGGAAGTTCTCCATTACAATGGTCTTATCCAATAAAACAGATAACTGGCTGCTGATTCTCGGAAGCAAAATAACATGTACAAGAAAGAGATAAATAAACAGCGATAATCAACTGCATGGCATAAGACCATTACATTATTACTGACGATAAAGCTCAGTGGAGAAAAGTATATTATTGTTACTTGTTCTTGGTTGAGAAAGAAGATCACAGCTATATTGATAGGATCAGTTATATTTCCTAATCTATATTAGGTTTGAGGTTTCGATGACCTTAAAATCTCCCCCTAACTTTTCGTTAGGGGAACATTTTACGACTACATACCCAATAAACAAGGATCTAAATGTAATTACCTAATCGTCTTTTACTATGTGAAGAACATTATACAAGAAAAAAATGCCGAGATCCTTGCAAGAAACGAAAAAATTTGGTTTTCTTTTAGTACAGCTTGACAATGAGTAAAGCCAGTTATAATAAAATTAAAAACATAGCTGAAAGAAATGGAACACATGAAACTCAATTAGACAATTCGAAAAGCTCGGGTTCCTTAAACAAAATAAAAGAAAAGCATAAATTCAGGTCATATAACATTATACAGATTCTTAATAAAATTTTCGTGGAGATGTCAAGTAATAATTTGAAGCTGCTGCAATAAAATTGATAAATTTTGGAATACCGGTGCAAAATTATTGACTGTAATTATAAAAAAGATTATATTAGTGTAAAGACAAAATTTAGAATTGTAGAGTAAAATAATCATTTTTATATTATCCATTTTAGAGTAAACAAAATTTGTGAAAGAATCTGAAATAAATAAAATCCGTTTTGGCTTTTAAAAATATTCATTGTTAATTGCCAAGATAAGTTAAGAAAAAGTTATCACGCGGCTACGCGACTGATATTGAACAAAACAAGTTCCGTCCTGAGGCAATACATAGGTTATCAATATAAAAAGATTTAGTCCTGTAAACCACTAGGCAAATTTATTTTTGAGTGTTTTTTGCCGGTACTTCAATCACAACTTTAATATTTGACCTGCTATCCTCGGTTTCCGATTGGTTCATTTTTATTTCGTATTTAAAAAAAGAAGTACAACTCTGTAAATTGCGTCAGAAACATTAACTCAGATTGGAAGTACATCCCATTGTAATGAGACAATACAATTGACTTGAGTCATGTATCATATAAGAATATGGTAATTAGGTTGATATATTACCAATCCTTTGCTAGTGTGACTAAGTATGTGCGAATAACATTAAAAATGTTGCTTATAAAGAAAAAAACAATTATTAATGTTGCTTAACTTGGATAAAGTATCTCCAGAATAGTGGGACTCGTTGCCTTATTTGTAATTAATTATTTAATTCACCTAGATTTCTGTATGCTTTCAATAAACATGGGCGGAATGAAGAAATTTTATTTAACTGTAAAACATGT